>NC_084525.1:48479692-48566008 GCF_024500275.1 Phycodurus eques
AAGGCTTGCTTGAGGTATGTTGATGTACTTCTAATACAATACAGCTCGCAAGCAGGCAGTGATTTCCAACGTTTATGGAGCCAAGGAACATATTTTACAATTGAAAAATCTCACGGCACACCAACAAACAAAAATGTCACAAAAAGTGGATACATTAATGACTGTATGTACTTCCTGCCATCTAACAGAAGAGCATTTATTTGTTCTGTTCACTATGCCTCACTGGCATAAATAGATGAACAAAGGGCAATTTTGGGCAATTAAGTAAATGAACAAGTCATTTAAATAGACATTGTTCCATCTTGTGATCGGATATCGTCTTTTAAACTCGCTGATCGGCGCCAAAAATCCTGATCATTTAAGCCTAGTTAGTAGTGTAAAAGGATGCCTGTTGAAGCTATGAGTAAATTAAATTTCATCTCCAGTGGATATAAGATGTCTACACACAGCTGTCAAATGTCAGGTTTTTGTGATATCAAAAAAATTACACCAACAGAAAGAAAAAGCCACCACGTGAGTTATAGCCTTGAGAACGCAATTGGAAAAAAAAGACATTTTTGAAAGAGGAGAGGGAGAAAAAACGAGATAATGTGGTTGCACAAGTGTGCACACCCTCATAGTTTGTGATGAGGCTGTGCTCAGGATTAACCAATCACATTCAAACTCATGTTAAATTGGAGTCGGCAACCATAAAAAATATCTAGTCATCCTGTAAAGCCTACCTAAACAAATTTGTAACTTTTTAAAAATGTGGACAGAAGAGACCTCTTAGCTCAAATGTTAGTCATAGTACATTTCACAACTGCAAGGCTGTACCACCTTTCGTTTTCATAATACAATGATAACACATTGCATTTCAAGCGCCTTTCAAAGAACCCATGGACACCGAACAATAAAATAGTGGTTAAAATCACACACAGAGAAAATGAGTAAAATAAATGATGTATGTGTGTGTGAACAATTATTCATACATACATACAATAACTATACAGCATACAAATACAGGGCAGTAAAATTGCAACTTAAGGATAGGGAGCAAGCGGTCTTGAAGAGGTGAGTTCTGAGGAAAAAGAGGGAAGAGTGCCAGAGTTACTTACGGGCCCGTAAGTCGTCAATGCGTTCTTCGATGTGCCAGCATGTGATCCCGGGAGGTGGTTCGTTGGTCAACATTGCAAGTTCTTTCTTCAAACGGGAAGCTCTCTGCATTTCTGTGGGACAAATGCAATGTCAACTAACATGAAATGTGTACGTACGAGTTGTGTGTCCTAGCCTCGGGTTTCAATGTATTTTTCGTCGCATGATATTATAGGAAGTATGAAGACTGTTATGCTGCCACAGCTAACAGGTCGCTAGCTTGGTGTTGCTCGCTAAATAACGGCGAATCGTATGCCATTCCGCCACACTGGGGATAAAATGACACGAAGTTTAGTCGAGGCGACAATCAATTTACTTGTATTACTCGCTTTGCCCACTTGTTTGCCGATTTTTGAAGAGTGTTTAATGACGAGAACAAGTCCAGTTCCGTTTATATTTCCCTCTCAAGTGAGAACGTGAGCGGCCGTACTTTTCTTCGTCTTGGAATGAGGGAAAGGTTTACTGGCTGGATGAACACGCGCGCCACCTACTGTTCAGAATTCAACGTGCCCTCTTTACCGTGGTTGGAAAGGGTATTTTGCGCACTGTCCACGTGAGGATTATCTTTCTTTCGTTTTTCATTTCCCCGCAAGGCTTGAATACGAAACTAGTAGAGTTGTGCTTCTCAGGAGTCGGAGAACAAAATTAATGTGTTAGAGAACGTTTCATCTGTTTACTTTTGAACTTCGAAGCTCATATTTCCTCTTCGGAACATGTCATGATGTCATTGTTGGTAAAGGTAAGCAGGTAGCGACTGACAATATGTTGGTTTTGGCAAATTACCTGACGTCACGAAGGGGAGTATTTATGGACATGTGAATGTTTTGTTTTAGGAAGACCATCAAAAAAGAAGTTCCTCCACTTTAATGCATGGCGTTCCACCAAGGCGGCATCACAACCCAGCAGGCGGGCTTGCACGGTCCGGTCCCCCCACACGCGATGATCTGTGGCATCTACCGGGCGAGCTCCGTGAGTCTGCCGTTATCCTCGTTGCCTCCACAATTGGGACGACATTTTCTCTCACCTCCCGATGATAATGCAACCGTAGCTGTCGTAAAAGTGATTTCGAAATATTATTTCAAGTATAGCTCGTGCGCACCACCCAAAGGTTCCCCCCCGCCCCCCCCCTCCCCTCTTCTCATGCTGAGCAACGTACATATCAAATATATCTTAAATCAACTTTTCTTTGGGATGATTTTTTTTCCCCCCCCATTGTAACTGGTAACAGTTGCAATGGAAACTGTTTGTTTGATCACGTTTGATTTGATCACGGGCATATTTCAAATAGTACTGATTATGCTTGGAAGTTGTGTCTCTCAACATACTTGTTAGTAAAACCTAAAAAAAAAGCCATCTAGGGAAAGAGAAAAAAAAGTGAGCGTCACGACTCCGTAGAAATGACAATCAAAGTTATTGTTGCTCTGTTGCACTAAGTCCTCTCTTCTATTGTTTTTGTTTTTTTCAATGATTTCAGCCATAATGGAATGTGCCACGCAACCCTATTATGAATATTATTTTTTTTAAAAAGGCGTATTAATATCAAAGTGTTTCATTTTTTTAAATTATATAGCTAAGTAAATTTCTGACCAGTTAGCATAGCAGCTAACACAGCTTGCATGTACCGTGGACACCTATTTACAGTATTTGCAATTCGGGATGCGCGGATTCACCTGTTCGCCGTATTCACTGTATTTTTTTTCCCAATCGCCTGCTTATTTGCATTTTTTGACCCAATTCCCCACTTATTTGCATTGTTTTTCAATTTTCAATTATAATGAACATCAGTTCTTCGCAAATGTTTATTATTTGTGGTCGGGCCCGTTCCCAGTCTCCCGTGAATAACCCTGCTGCTGCAATTCAATTAAAGCTAAAATGTATTTACCATTAAAATGTAATTGAACTTTCTTGATTAAATTGTAAATGATTTATTCAGGAATATCCTTGAATCTATCTCTTTCAGATGCCTTTGCATCTGTAACAGCATTGCAGCAAACATAGCAAAATCCATCCATCCATCCATTTTCATTAGCGCTTCTCCTCACTAGGTTCGCGGGCTGCTGCAGTCTATCCCAGCTATCTTAGGCCGGGAGGCGGGGTGCACCCTGAACCGGTCGCCAGCCAATCACAGGGCACATGGAAACAAACAACCATTCGCACTCACATTCACACCTATGGGCAATTTAGAGTTGTCAATTAACCTACCACGCATGTTTTTGGGATGTGGGAGGAAACCGGAGCGCCCGGAGAAAACCCACCCAGGCACGGGGAGAACATACAAACTCCACACAGACGGGGCCTGGATTTGAACCCTGGTCCCCAGAACTGTGAAGCAGGTGTGCTAACCAGTCAACCACCGTGCCGGCACATAGCAAAATAAGTCTCGGCGCCCTTTGCACAATGGTCACCGGACCATTGCTATATTAGTCATTCAAAATGCTTGAAGTGCTAGAGGACAATTGTCAAAAAAATAAATAAAATAAGCTCCAGCACCCCCGCGACCCTGAACAGGATAAGCGGTACTGAGAATGGATGGATAAATGGTTGATTGTGCAAAAAGATTGATGCCAAAAATGTCCTCCAATTCTGGAATGACCCACATGCACAAGAACGCAAGCACTGTTTTTGAATTGTGTCTTATGTTCATCCAATGCCAACAGGGATAAATCCATTTTTGTGGGATAAGGAAGATGTTTCCCACTGGCTCCACTGGGCTCACAAGGAGTACTCACTTCGGCGACCTGAGAAGGGACACTTTGAGATGAATGGCCGAGCCTTGTGCCTGCTCACTAAAGAGGACTTCAGACACCGCAGCCCCAGCTCAGGTATAGCTGAACACAGGTCTTCCGCATGACTGACTAACTTTTACACTTGCATATTATAAAATTGCCACGTGGTTGTCCGCAGGCGATGTTCTGTATGAGATCCTGCAGTGTGTGATTCGGCAACGGAATAGTCTTGTATGTGAACCCCCAAAAAAGTCTGACCCAAAAACTGAAGAGTCGCTCCCTCCCTCTCCAGATAACACGCAAGGTCAGACATGCATTTTATCTGCCTTCAAAAACACACAATACTTATATGGCTATTGTCAGTAGCTTTAAAATACAGTATTTTGACAACAAACTGTCCACCTTGATCGCATTAACTGTTTGTTCAGTACCTCCCATGCAAACACCTCACTCAAGAATTCACACATTGAATTGAACATTTACAAACTTGGACTCTGCATGACTACTCTCAACGCAATAGACTGTAGCTTGCACTGACTTGTTGTTAATGTGAGGACCAGTGGCTTAACAAATAGTGTAGCTGTTTAATTATTAACAAAGTAACACGTAAAACCGTCAGCGTGCCAAATTGTCGAACACAGGCCCTTCTAAATGGTATGTTATGAATTTATAACTCACCATATACCTGAACAAAAGCATACTAGACTAGACTTTTACTCATTCACTTTCATGGCCTGTTTTTAAAAAAAAAAAAAAAAAAAAAAAGCCCGTTTCATTGTCGAAAGCGGGATACATGCCAACATGCTTTAGAAACCAGTGTAACCTTACACCTTCAGGAACCAGAAATGGCCTTACAGTTAATGGTGCTGCACCCTTTTTTTACCTTAAAAAATACCTTCAGCTGCTCTAAAAAGACTTTTGCTTTCAGTTTTACTCCCCACAGTTGCACAGATTTCACATTTATTCAACACTTTCACTGCTTCAACTTCAGCAGCTGTTGTGACATGTTTGTGACTTTTGACCCTCTGTCTGCTTCTCTGTTTCTGTAGCTCCACAAAAACAAGACGAAACAGAAAGGCTCATCGAGGAACCTCTCAATTTGTCTTGCCAAGAGAATCCTCGAAGACAAATGCGCAAACCTGATGGTCGCTTGCCAGGTGAAGCTTTGTTCCTTCATAATAAAACACCCTCCAAATATTCAAATTCAAATACAGTCGTTTAAAACTGTGTGTAAAGTGCCTCACGTTTTAGAGCTTGTCGTCATCTTATTCCATTTTCACTTCCCGTAGATGTCATGGCATCTGAAGGAATATACGGCAGATCGAGAATCAATCAATCAATCAAAACAGTAGACGCACATGTAGTCCAGAGGAGCCCAAAAACTGAAGAATAGAATTTGAAGTCATAAAAACAGATTTAAAAGCCAAAGTGAGACACATAAATCCCAGTGACCTGTTTAAAAATAGGCTAGAGCACCCGTGGTTTCACATACAGTGTAGCATACTGAAAATAGTCTGAGTGGTGGGTTTATATGTAATATACTGAAAAATAGTCTAACTGAACTTAATGCATGGTTTGACAGTTTGCAGAGTGTATTAAGATGCACATGATATAATTGTGATATGATTGTGTTATCAACCATAAAACGTAAAACCTGTTCCACAATCATTTAACAGCACAATTTTATTGGTAAATACAGTGCTACCTTGATCTAGGAGTTTAATTTGTTCCGTGACCAAGCTCAACTTACTTGTATATCAAATCAAATTTGAAATTGAAATGCATCCTTTAAAATAATGAATGCATTCCACCCCGCAAAAACCACCACAATATGTTGGCATCTATTTTGAAAAAGGAAAAATAGCACTGTATTGTATAAAAAAAAGAATAAATAAATAAATAAAATAAAATGTAATAGTCTAGGGTTGACATTTACTTTGGACAAAAGGAGATCTTATACGCCTATTCAGACAACGAGATAATGCATAGAAAAATATCGTTCAACAAATGATTCTTTTTGACTTGAATGCTTATAAAAAGTTGAGAAATAAATGTAAAACTTGTACTACAAATGCGAAGGCAAGTTCTAATTAAGGACTGTTTGTCAACTTAATTCAATGAACCGAAACCAATTTTGGAAGCAAATCAACAATATCACCAATAAACGCACAAAAAAATCGAACTACTCAAATCAGAATTAACAATGAAACTGTCAGTGAACCCTCACTAATTGCAGAGGAATTTAGCCAGTATTTCTCTACAATTGGTAGCTTCCTGTCTCATTATTCTAACTCTAACGCTAACCCAATCCAAAATAGATGGTCCAGTACATTTGTCTTGAGAACTATCACACCAACTGATGTTCAACAGATCATTGATGGAATAAATTCAAGATGCAGTGCAGGTCCAGATGGTCTGGAGATTAAGTTCTTTAAACTTGTCTCTCACGTTTTGCCCTTTCCCCTGACTGACTTATTTAATTTATCTTTGGCAACTGGTAAAACTCACTCATCCTGGAAATATGCCATAGTAATTCCTATCCTCAAGAGGGGTAACCCCACCGACGTAAATAATTACGGACCTATCTCAATTATTAATATCCTAGCAAAAATATATAAAAACACTCATCTTTAATCAATGATCTAAATATCTCAACGAGCAACGCTTATTATGTCCCCACCAGTCTGGTTTTAGATCAAATTACTTGACCACCACTGGTTTCCTAAAATTTACCAATGACATAAAATCAGCATCTGATAGTAATATGCCTACAGGTGCTTTCTAAAGCATTTGACATTTTCGATGATCTATTTTTTTTTTGGTCTTTCCACTAACTCTTTATTATTTTTCAACTATTTTCTTCATCACTGAATTCAGTGTGATCTTGTTCAGGGCAGCCAGTCAGATTTTAAAGACTATTAATAAAGGTGTACCACAAAGTTCTTTTTTAGGTCCTCTATGACTCTCAATCTTTATCAATGACTTCCCATGAGTCTGTTGTGACTGTCAAATTCATTTGTATGCTGGTGACAGAAATTGAAAAATCGTTACAATCAGATTTTAATCAAGAGTCCAACAATGGTTCTCGAACAATAAGCTTCTTTTGAATAAGAAACGTATTATACTTCATGTTGTTTTGCTCTCGAATAGATTATTTGCCTTTACCAAAAAAAAAAAAAAAACTGGTCTGTTAATTTCAGTAATGGAACAAAACTAGAAAAAGTGGGTGAATTTGAATATTTAGGATTTCGGCTATTCCCATTTATCTTTTAAACCTCATATCAATTTAGTCTCAAATGGCGGCATTGGCTCAGTAGGTAGAGCAGGACGTCCAGTGACCGAAGGGTCACTGCTTCAAATCCATGTCGAAGTGTCCTTGGGCAAAACACTGAACCCTAATTTGCTCGCAGTGGGCCTGCAGGGTCTTGCATGGCATATAATGAGAGACATAAGGAACATGGCTGGTTAATTCTCCTGTGAACATAATAAGGATGTGATTTTTGGCCTACTGTAGCTTTGTACAAGTGTTCTCATTTTTTTGTGTATTTCTATCTTTGACTGTTTGTACTTTCTCAGTAAACAGCTGAAAGTGCATTTGCGACTGTAGCGCTTGACCGTTCTATTAGAAGAATGCATACCATCAATAGAAGTAGGGCAAATTAAAAATAAATATTCTTTCAACATACAGAAGCAGCAAAGTTAGTGAAACAATACATTTGGGTCATCAAAGTGTGTCAACCAGTCGAAAGTGTTTTTCTTATACAGTAGGTGCAAAGACGATACCTGATCGTGACTAATTGACTTTTTGTTACTTAATCGGAGCAGAGTGCAGGCTACTGTGGAATTATGTCTATAAACTTCTGTCTGATGACCAATATCAAGAATACATCAGATGGGAGGACCGTAGCAGCCTGTTGTTCAGGGTGGTGGATCCCAACGGCCTGGCACATCTCTGGGGACGCTACAAGGTGAGCGCCAAGTTCTGTGCCGTTCATATTTGACAAGTGTTCCCTGCCGCACTAATGATGATGTCTTCTATAGAACCGAGACAATATGACCTATGAAAAAATGTCTCGGGCTTTGAGGCACTATTACAAACTCAACATCATCAAAAAGGAGCGAGGACAAAAATTCCTCTTCAGGTCTCTTTTTCCTTCTATTGACCACACTGTCATATTCCTCTTAAGCCATTCACATTGTTAACTACTGTATCGTGCTATTTTTATGACTCTAGGTTTCTGAAAACACCACAAGAGTTCGGGAAAGAGCTGGATGACCATGTTGAGTCTCCAGCACACTCTCCCCTTCAGGACAGGAACTTTCCCGACAGCAGTCCTTTATCTAATTTCAGGGAAGAAGGTTTCGAGGTTTCCCCTGATCGTATCTCTCCAGAGTGTTTTACAAGTGGCCCCCCCAGTGTTGTATAACAAATTGTATTAATCTTTACCTTTAAGGGGGATAATATGTACTTCCTCTTGCACTTTCTTTCACCATTATCCCTCAGAAGAATCAATACTTTTACTTTCATTACACTAAACACTATTAAACACTAGTTAAAAAAAAAAAAAACATTTAAAGAATCATGTGTTAAAATTGTCATGCAAGTATGTGCGGGAATTTGTAATACATAATGTGTGTAATGATTCGTATGAGAAATCTATAGAAACTTTGTTGTGAGATACATTTTGTACAGGAAATTATAACTCATGTTCATCAACAATATTAATTTTAAAAAGTATATGAAGTTTCTCTTTTCAGTGTCCATGCATTTTCTTTCTTTGTCCCTCACATCTATCATGATGGCTCACCATTGTCAAGACCGATCAATTAATTATATATATATATATAGCATATTGTGTTTAAAATAAAACTTACAAACTTAAAACTTTATTTGTGATTTCATATGTACTGTACCTGTGGATGAAATAGTGAACCATGGAGGAGAGTCTCTCTCTGCAAAATCCACGCAAGCTTTCGTTTCCGAGTACCAAGCGACATCCAGCCGGACTCCGCCAGCTTGACAGCGCCATCAAGCTGTAACTGTACAGTATACGGATACAGTCAATATATTGTGTTTTACAAAAATACTTAACAATAGTTATAATTTCTAATAATATAAAAATAATAGAATGTTTTATTTTTCTCCTATGTGCTTCTCCTATGTGCCTGCGAATAGTGTGTGGAGAGTCTCTGGCGCGGAAATGCACAAATACAGTCCATGAATGGAACACCTTCTATCGTATTATTATGATGTAGCGACAGCGGCCAGGGAAGACCGCTGCTCCCTTGACAATCGGTTTTTCGTGACAAAATGTTTTTTCTGGTTCAGTAAAATATATGTAACAGTGTTTCCCAAGAAGAACACGGGGTGGCAGTTTTTCCGTTGCAGCACGTTGGTTAAAACGTGCGATGGGTCAGTCACCTGATGTGCAGCCGGGAGTCGCCAACTGTAATTTTTCTTTTCAAGATTTTACAGTTCAGTCGCTATTGGACACGTGGCTTGGTGTGTGGCGGGCCTTAGTTATATCAGTTGTCGCCATCATTAAAACAGTGATCTATTTTTTTGAAATGTAAGTTTCTCAGCTGTTTAACACTCAGTGCAACTACTACTGCAACTAGAACACAACAATTGACATATATATATATATATATATATATATACAGTTGAGGATTCACATCCTTCGTCAAAACTACATTCAAACAGACCTCTCCTCTATTGGTGTCACATTGGAAGTAGTTTCAGACAAATAAACCAAACAGGAGCAGACAAATAGTAAGAGTGTTGTATGCTCGTAAGCATCACATGTGCTTGACTAACATGCTGTGGCTAATTGAGATCTTTTTTAAAAAGGCGTCACAGCAAAACCTTCACCCAGTTTTTGCTCGATAACATCTATGAGCTAGAGTTTTTTTCTTTTTTTGGGGGGGGGCCACTCCTTGACCACTTTAACATTGAAATAGAGTTAAGAGTTTTTAAATTGACTGGCGTAAAATGGTCCTTGAGGTATCCAGCGTTAATTTTCGAGAAGCGCCTTCATCCATTTCCTTTTCTGGATCTGGTTTTTTGGCCACCTACCAGTTGGGGGTTGCCCAGTGCTTTGTACATCATGCACCGTGGATACTGCGCAAGGCACCATGTATCCTCGGTGCATCAGCGGGTTCTTTGGTAGCCGCTGCCGTTGCCTGTGAAATCAACCTGAGTAAGTGGCTCTGCCTTATCTTATGAATGTCTTTTTGTGTGTGTGCTGAAAACTATTGTTTCTGATTATTTGTTTCTTAACATTGTCCCCAGTTACGATGAGAAATGAAATGCTGCACTTCGCAAAAGCGATGAACGACTTTACACTCGGACCGTTCAGCCCCTCTGTTGATATTCCGCGCTGGTTAAAGTACGTCTTACACAAATATCTTCCCACTGATGCACATCTCCTCGTAAATGGACGTCTCGCTGTGGCTGTGACCCGCCTGGATGATGGCGAGTACACTGTTATAACAGAGTACCAGTCCAAAGATGATGTCATACAGGTGAGGTGGACTACAATGTTGATTTTAAGCAGGTTTTAAGAAATACAATAGTCATTGAATTAAGTGGGTTTACCTCTGTTATTTATTTATTTTTTTAATTCCTACTCTCTACATCAGACTCTGCTTTGTAGCTGCTTTGTCCCGGGATATTGCGGCATGCTGCCTCCCTCCCTCAATGGAGTTGTGAGTATTTCACAGCATTGAGAAAATGTGTTGTCTATTTTAGGGCTTCAACTAACAATTATTTGAATAATCAATTCAACTGCCAATTCATTTTTCAATTAATCGATGAATCGGATTGAAAAGAAAACATTTAAAAATTTCCGTCCCTTTATTAAAAAGCAGGACATTATTTCAAATTGGCAGTGCAGAAAATGCACGCACATTTACTTGTGCACCTTTCCCTATTAAAAGGGTAATGGGGGAAAAAAAAGAAAAGAAAATCCGCAAAGATAAATTGATTATGAGTCAGTTACTGGTTTGGTCTGTAACAACTCAGAAAAAAAATGTTGATCATTGTTTTCCAGAGTAAAAGAGGTTTACAAATGTGTTACTTTGATGAAACACAAAGATAATCAGTGATAATCAGTAGTATTATAATAAATCAAATTAATAATATTTACAGTTGAGAGGCTGAAATCCCCAGGATTTGGACAGTTTTAAGTTAAACAAGGTGGCTAAGCAATTTATCGATTATCGGAAATTGTTATCGATTAAATTGATAATGGATTAGTTGTCGATTCATTGATTAACGGTCCAGTCGATTTTGTCCTATCTTCCAGCATTATATGGATGGAGGTTTCAGCAAGATCCAGCCAGTTCTGGCACCACCTAGCCGTACTTTAACAGTGTCTCCATTCTCTGGAGAGACTGACATCTGTCCCCCAGACCAACCCTGCATGTTGGACATGGTGGTGACTGGGCTCACCTTAAAGGCCAATTTGGCTAATGGCCTAAGATTCTGGAATGCACTCTACCCCGTAAAGCCAGAGGTGAGTCTTTCTGTGTCACCCCCTTGCTGAAGAACAGATTTTTTCCTTTCCGTGCTCCAAGCAATTACAAGCGGAATTGTGCGTGACTAAATAACATGACGGTTTCTTTCACGTTGAACCTCATGATTTAACTCCAGGCTATAGTTAAAGTTCTGTTTATGAACATATATGCACGAAACGATGTGTTCTTTATTCAGACAGTGGAGCAAGCCTATCACAGTGGCTACAAAGATGCCTTTCGTTTTCTTCTCGGCAATGGTTGGTCACCTACTCCTTAAAGGGAAGCACACCCAAACAGAAGCTGTTCTTTAATAGGTGAACAGCATCTAATCTCCTTGCTCTTTTTTTTTGCTCTTGTATGCAGAGCTTGTCTCAAACATGAAAATGATCCCAATTTCCGAAGAACTAGACAGCTACTTTCACACTAAAACGCCAACAATCCGAGAGACCACTCCAGGGGAAGAAGAGGATGATGAAATGGAGACAAAAGTATTCTCCTTTCTCCAAAACAATGAAAGCAATCGGTCCAACACGTCTGCTGAACCTCAATCTACAATTGGAAAACTGAGAGTGACAGAACTTCCTCTCTCTTGGGACACGGCAAAGAATGGTATGCAGTTTTCTTAAGTTACACTTACCTGAACTGCACTTAAAAAAAAAAAAAAAAAAAAAAAAAACACTCCAGTCAAATGTGAGTATTGGTGTTACAGTTCTGATGGGCAATGTGACGATATATGGGCGCATGCTGGGACCTTCTGGATTCTTGACCTACTTGCTGCTACCTTTGATGCTGTTGTTCCAGGCCCTGGTTGAGATTGAGGAAATGTAAGAATCTGATCACCATTATTTTTGTCATTGTTTTACCTCACATTCTCACAACACTTAAGTAGCTTAATACTCAGTTAAAAACAATAACGTGTGTGGCTTGTTTGAAATAAGTTGTTTATTATAAATGTCTGTCCAATTCCGATATATTGGACATAAAGAGTCACTGTTGGTGTAGTGGTACACTTGCCTGACTTTGGTGCGGGCAGCGTGGGTTCAGTTCCCACTCAGAGTCGGTGTGAATGTGAGTGCGGACGGTTGTCCGTGTCTATATGTGCCCTGCGACCGTCTGGCGACCATTTCAGGGTGTAGTCCGCCTTTCGCCCCCGAAGTCAGCTGGGATAGGGTACAGCGCCCCGTGACCCTAACCAGGATAAGCGGTGTTGAAGATGGATGGATGGATGGACATAAAAGAAAAAAAGACAAGGTTTTGAATAGACTTGTTGTCATTAAACGTACGAAATGTTATATCAGATTTCTTCCGAGTAAAAGGCCGATATGTGAATGCTATGTTACCTTGTGATGATGTGTTATCCCTAACCGGCAATGTCTTTTACACGCCTCAAAAAGCAGCATCTTTCAGCATTGACACACTTTGATCTGCACTATTTAACTAGCGGTCTGTCTTTTCTGTCCCGCACAGAGTCTGGGTGCTGTTCCAAAAGACTCCAGAATTGGCTTTTTGGACTTGGTGTAGCCTAAGACAGTTTTCATTGTTCTTTTTTGGTATACTGTTCGGTACCTTCAAGAAAAATCTGAAGGAGAGGTTAGAGACCTTATTGAATAATTACACAGGACAGTCGTAATGTTTGATGCTTTCCAAATGACATGTACTGATGTGTTTCCTGCCTTGTATCTGTTCTGGTCTACCATACAGGGTATCGCCCATCATGCTGATGTTCAAACGAGCTCAAAACGAGGTTCCAAAAAAGCACAGTCGCCCTCCACGTCGCAAGGAGTTGCCGTGTCCTACTCACTCCGAAAGTATCAAGTGTGGAAGTATGCGGTCCAAACCTCCATTACGCGGTTTATAAAATGCCCGAATTAAGAGTGCTAAGGCTTCTTTAACACACTCCACAAACAGAAAGCATATTCGTTAATGTGCGCTCTACTATTCACAATACGTACATTGTGTAATATATCTCATATGCTTTAACATAAGATTGAGACATTAGTGGCTTGGTGCTCAATACTCCACTCAGTGGTTATTTTACAAAACTACATTTTAAGAAATTGTGTACAGGAAAACTATTCATTCTGAATGAATAAAAAGGATAGGTGTGCATTGTCATTCTGGAATTCAAGGTGTGAATGTGAGGTACAGTTGGACTCCATCTTACTGTTGACCGTGACACTGAATGGATGGGTGACGTATGAACAGCTGGGTAACCCGTGTTACAAATTCAACAACTGCAACATAACTGACAAGCTGTCCAAATCAACTGACAATCAAGTCGTTCAACTGCTCACAGTGCACAAGTATTTGTTTTCATGACATGCATTTAAAATCATTTGGTCTTTTTCCGATATGTACTTGTGCGACTGACAGAAAGATGAAGTACTTTTATTTAACAAAGTTGACTTTTCTAACTTTCTTATAACTAAACAAGGTCACACACAAATGACACAGGCATAAGGTGCAATTACTCATGGCAGGAAGTGCATTGGAGAGGATGTGAAGAGAGATCATGGGGCACCAATTTAATACCAATAACCACAATGCACAATTTAAATGAGGCACTCCTTCAGAGATATAACATGCAAACTCCACACAGGCGAGGCCGGATTTCAACCCGGGTCCTCAGAACTGTGAGGCAGATGTGCTAACCAGTCGGCCACCGAGCCGCCGTTTACATCACCTGAGAAGACAATTTAGTCGCAAATCATTTCTCGTTCTTGCCCTAGTGTAGGTAAAGAGTAAAATACTGTATCAGAACTGAATACATTTAAAACAGAAATAGTTTCCAAACATGAGGAATCAAGGAAGCAAGATACTCCTCAGTCAGTGTGCAAATGGAGCAGATGCTAATCTGGCATAAGTGGCCAGTATTGGTCAACAACAAATATGCAAATAGTGCAGCGTGGCGAGACTACTACAGTGAGTGCACGAGTAATGTATAATTGGCCCGACAAAAATGTGACAACGAACTCAAGTCAAAAAATTACCAGCATGTTGTCATGGAATGCCGCTGGAACTGTGGACTCTGGGGCTATGGCAGGAAATAGAGATGGTTGGTAACCATGCACAACGTGAAAAGGCGATAGACCAGTGGATGCAGAGGGGAGGGAATTGTGAGAGAATTCGACCCAAACCAGTTTCTGAGACCAGGATCGTGGGTCCTGTGACGCGAGACATCGGAGCCCAGTCTCCAGGTCCTGGTCCAGCCTCTCTGTTTGGCCGTTGGTTTCAGGGTGAAACCCAGATGACAGACTGACGGTAGCACCTCTGAGATTGCAAAACTCCTTCTAAAATTGCGAAATGAATTGGGGACCCCTATCCGATACCACATTCTTGGGGAAACCATGGAACTTGAATACCTGGTGTATCATTAACTCTGGAGTGTCTTTAGCTGAGGGTGAGTTTTGGGAGTTCAATGATGTGGGCCATTTTGGAGAAACTGTCCACGACTGTGAGAATGGTGGTATTTCCTTTCGAGGTCGGTAATTCCGTCACAAAGTCTCGGAGATGTCTGACCAAGGACTTTGTGGTATTGCCAGGGGTCGCAACTCCCCAGAAGGACTTTTACGAGAGGACTTGTTAGCAGCACATACCTGGCAAGCATTGACATAATTAGTAACATCCCTTCTAACATTGGGCCACCAAAAGCGCTTTTCGACCACAGATTGAGTCTTGGCAATGCCTGGGTGACATACAGTCCGGTTAGTGTGAGCCCAGTGGATAACTCTTCCCCTTAAGGTCGGAACTACATAAAGCCTGTTTTCAGGGCAATTTTCAGGGCTAAGAGTGTTCTGCAGAGCCTCCTTTACCGCAGTCTCAATGTCCCAAACAAAAGCAGAAACGAAACATGCCTTGGACAAAATGGTTTTAGGGTCGGACAAAGAATTCTCTGTGCAGAAAATGCGTGATAAAGCATCTGGCTTACCATTTTTAGAACCAGGTCGGTAGGATAACATGAAATTGAATCTCGTGAAGAACAGAGCTCACCTGACCTGCCTCGCATTTAATCTTTTAGCAGAATTAAGATATTCCAGGGTCTTGTGATCCGTCCATACTAAAAACGGAGTATGTGCCCCCTCTAGCCAGTGCCTCCACTGCACCAAAGCAATTACCAAATACTCATAATGTCCCGTTGGTGTGTTGAATGCTGTTTTCCATTCATCCCCCTCCCTTATCCTGACTAGATGAAATGCATTTCTTAAGTCTAGTTTGGCGAAAACCTTGGCTCCCTCCAGGAACTCAAAGGTGGTGGAGATGAGAGGAAGAGGGTCTAGTCTTACTGTGAGTCGGTGATGGGGAACAAGGAAGTCTGGTACAACGAACTGGCGACTAGAAAGAATGAGAATGCAAAGTGTAATTAGGGTAAACGAGGCACAGGTGGTGAAGATGCTCTCAAGAGCAGGTGTGTACGAGACAGGGGGAAAACAAAAACCGGAACACACACCCAGGACATTTGCTGTTAATTGTATCATGATCCTAAATTTTAGGCTCATGATGTTTGGGCCATCCCAAAAACATGCATGGTAGGTTAATTGGAAACTCTAAATTGCCCGTATGTATGAATGTGAGCGCGACTGATAGTTTGTTTCTATGTGCCCTGTGATTGGCTGGCAAGCGGTTCAGGGTGTACCCCGCCTCTCGCCCAAAGATAGCTGGGTTAGGCTCCAGCACTCCTGTGACCCTAGTGAGGATAATCAGTCCAGAAAATGGATGGATGGATGGATGGATGTTTGGGCCTAAAACATACTGAGGTACTGTGAGTTCGTTGACTTACAGACCCCTTGCAAGGATATCCTGTTCTTCTACTCATCTTTTCAGTCCCATCTGAATGGATGAATGAATGTGTTGGCAGTGATCTGGAATAGACTGTTTGAGATCTGCTCCTGTGTCATACAGATGGCCAGATTACCTGATGGTAGATCCTCTTATTTAATGAGTGAGGGCAGCTCATACGCATAACACACACATCTGCTGCTCTTCAGCACAAGCCATTGATCCAGCCAGTCAGCCAGAAAGCAACTGCTTTGGTTAAAAAAAGAAGAAAAAAGACCAGAGACAGAGTGTACGTATGTCTGCACCGCTGACTCGTATCTACATTGTTTCATTCATTCCTTAATTTTCTTCCGCTTATCCGAGGTCAGGTCGCGGGTGCAGTAACTTTTGCAAAGAAGCCCAGACTTCCCTCTCCCCAGCCACTTCCTCCAGCTCTTCCGAGGGGATCCCGAGACATTCCCAGGCAAGCC
Organism: Phycodurus eques; assembly: GCF_024500275.1. Lineage (NCBI taxonomy): Eukaryota > Metazoa > Chordata > Actinopteri > Syngnathiformes > Syngnathidae > Phycodurus > Phycodurus eques. The sequence goes on from NC_084525.1 coordinate 48,496,317, forward strand.
AAGAGACGTAGTCTCTCCAGCGTGTCCTGGTCGTCCCCGGGGTCTCCTCCCGGTGGTACGTGCCCGAAACACCTCACCAGGGAGGTGTCCTAAACAGATGCCCGAGCCACCTCATCTGGCTCCTCTTAGCGGAGGAGCAGCGGCTCTACTCTGAGCCCCTGCCGGATGACCGTATCCGGGATCTTGTTCTTTCGGTCACAACCCACAGCTCGTGACCATAGGTGAGGGTAGGAACGTAGATCGACCGGTAAATTGAGAGCTTCGCCTTTCGGCTTTGCTCCTTCTTCACCACAACGGACTGATACAAAGTCTGCATCACTACAAACGCTGCACCGATCCGCCTGTCGATCTCCCGTTCCATTCTTCCCTCACTTGTGAACAACAACAACAAGATATTTGAACTCCTCCACTTGGGGCAGGATCTCATCCCCGACCTGGAGAGGGCACTCCACCCTTTTCTCAATGAGGACCATGGTCTCAGATTTGGAGGTGCTAATTTTCATCCCAGCCGCTACACACTCGGCTGCAAATCGCTCCAGTGAGAGTCGGAGATCACGACTTGATGAAGCCAACAGAACCACATCATCTGCAAACAGCAGAGATGCAATACTGAGGCCACCAAACCGGACCCCCATTATGCCTCGGCTGCTCCTAGAAATTCTGTCCATAAAAGTTATGAACAGAATCGGTGACAAAGGGCAGCATTGGCGGAGTCCAACCCTCACCGGAAACGAGTCCGACCTACTGTCGGCAATGCGGACCAAACTCTGACACGGTTCATACAAGGACCGAACAGCCCGTATTAGGGGGTTCGGTACCCCATACTCCCGAAGCATAGGACTCCCACAGGGACACGGTTGAACGTCTTCTCCAAGTCCACAAAACATATGTAGACTGGTTTGGCGAACTCCCATGCACCCTCGAGGACCCTGCCGAGGGTGGAGAGATGGTCCACTGTTCCATGACTTCCCGACGGACACTCCTCTTCAGCACCACTGATCGTTTATCTGCCCCCAGACTCCCAATCCAGAGGCACTGTCCCCCGATGTCCACGCGATGTTGCAGAGGCGTGTCAACCAAGACAGCCCCACAACATCCAGAGCCTTGAGGAACTCTGGGTGAATCTCATCCACCCCCGGGGCCTTGCCACCGAGGAGCTTTTTAAACACCTCGGCGACCTCAACCTGCCTCAGAGAACCCAGACTCAGCTTCTTCATGGGAAGGCGTGTCAGTGGCATTGAGGAGGTAGTCAAAGTATTCTCCCCACCGACACACAACGTCCGCAACGGTCAGCAACGCCCCATCGCCCCATCGCCACTATGCACAGTGTTGATGGTGCACTGCTTCACCCTCCTGAGACGCCAGATGATGGACCAGAATTTCCTTGAAGCCGTCCGGAAGTCGTTCTCCATGGCCTTACCGAACGCCTCCCACGCCCGAATTTTTGCCTCAGTGACCACCAAAGCCGCATTGCACTTGGCCAACCGGTACCATCAGCTGCCTCAGGAGTCCTACAGGCCAAAAAGGCCCGATGGGACTTCAGCTTGACGGCATCCCTCACTGTTGGTGTCTGCCAACGGGTTCGGGGATTGCCGCCACAACAGGCACAGACCACCTTAGGGCCAGAGCTCTGGTCGGCCGCCTCAGCAATGGAGGAACGGAACATGGTCCACTCGAACTCAATGTCCCCTGCCTCCCCCAGGACGTGGGTGAAGTTCTGCCAGAGGTGGGAGTTTAAACTCCTTCTGAAAGAGGATTCTGCCAGACGTTCCCAGGAGACCCTCACAATACGTTTGGGCATGCCACGTTGGACCGGCATCTTCCCCCACCATCGGAGCGTATTCACCACCATGTGGTGATCAGTTGACAGCTCCGCCCCTCTCTTCACCAGAGTGTCCAAGACATGCGACCGCAAGTCCGATGACACGACCACAAAGTCGATCATCGAACTGCGACCTAGGGTATCCTGGTGCCAAGTGCACGTATGGACACCATTATGTGTTCGTTATGGACAATCCGTGATGAGCGCAGAAGTCCAATAACAGAAGACCGCTCGGGTTCTGATCGGGGGGGGGACGTTCCTCACAATCACGCCCTTCCAGGTCTCACTGTCATTGCCCACGCGAGCATTGAAGTTCCCCAGCAGAACGATGGAGTCCTCAGTGGGATCGCTCTCCAGCACCCCCTCCAAGCACTCCAAAAAGGATGGGTCCTCTAAACTGCTGTTTGGTGCATATGCACAAACCACAGTCAGGACCCGTCCCCTCACCCGAAGGCGAGGACTAGAGGCTACCCTCTAGTCCACCAGGGAGAACCCCAACGTACAGGCCGGGGGGCAATAAGAATACCCACACCTGCTCGGCGCCTCTCACAGTGGGCAACTGTGAGCTGTGCTTTGTCTGGTCCCTCACCTAGGACCTATTTGCCATAGGTGACCCTGCCAGGGGCATAAAGCCCCAGACAACTTAGCTCCGAGGATCATTGGGACACACAAAACCCTCCACCACGATGGCTGGGGGCATTGGGTCCCTGTGGCCGCCACTGGGTGGCCAGTTGTCAGGGTGCCTCGGTGGGGCCGGCGGACCGCCCTAGGTCCCTCGTGGGACGTGTCCCGTCCGCCGGACTGCTCTCGGGTGGACCCCTGGGCCTGATCCCGCCCCTCGATTGGTTGGGTGGGGTCACAGCGATTACAGGACACTTGTGTCAGTCTTTGTGTATGTAAAATGGTGTCAATTCACTTGCATGTTTCCGCAGGCACACACCCCTGGGACTCTTTCACTGGGCGTGGGGTCACGCACTTACTGCGACAAATAACTCATGAATATGCAAATCGCTTGTGTATCCCCTCACTTATACTCCTTTGCCCGAAGTCAGCTGGGATAGGCTCCAGCACCCCGCAGCCCTAACCAGGATAAGCGCTGTTGACAATGGATGGATGGATTCATAAATGAGGAAGACCTTAATTAGATCTCTGCAATTGGCTGGTGACCAGTTCAGGGTGTAACCCGCCTCTCGCCCGAAGATAGCTGGGCCAGGCTCCAGCACGCCCGCGACCCGCGGGAGGATAAGCGGTACAAAAAAATGGATGGATGGATTAATTAGATCTGAGTCCAACGGTGGGAAAGACAGTAAAAAGAGGAAAATGTGGTCGAAAATTTGTCGCTTTAGAAGTATCAGAATGCATGTGACCTACCCTGACTGTTTGTTTATCTGTCTCGAAGTTGGGTAATCGTTGAGGACCGATGGGGATAATTCTCATTAATCCTGTTCACGCAATCACCAGAGTGAAACAGATGTCAGATTTTACTGGTGAACACCATTTACATTTTAATGAATGAGTGTTTGTGTGCGTGTGTGTTCCTGTGCGTGTGTATGGATCTGTTACACTTTACTCAGAAATCCTTGATCCAGCACAATAATAAACAGTTTGAGAGTTGTTGTACTGTTTCTAACCCAGTCCTCCTCGTCATCATCATCGGAACAAAAAATCAAGAATTTATCTGATAAGGTTATACGAATTTTAAATCAGCCTGGCAGTTACAGTCCTCACATGGAAATGTCACTTCTTCCATGTCACATTAGCCAAGTCTCTTTTTACCCCCCCCGCAGCGGTGCATGTGTAAAATTTTAAAAACAAACAACCTCAAGACACAAGCACTGTTCAGTTCAGTGAACATCAGCCGACTAACTGTCAAACAAATTTCTTTGGAAAAGTTGAAAGGAGGCAAAGAAGAATTTACACTGGAAGCAGACTGCATTCAAAGCAATAAAATTCCAGTGAATCCAGTATTACCGAGAGTTGTCAGAGTTGAATCTTCCCATTGAGGGTGACATTTCCAGATTCCTTGTACGCTTTCTTTTCAGTCCCTGTAAAGTGATAATACAAATGTCGACACACCACAGAGAAGAGTGTTGTTAAGAACCCTGCCTAATTTGAATGATATATATATATATATATATATAAATCACCAACTCTATAAAATGAGGCTTGAAAATTGTAAAAAAAAAAAAACAAACAGGCCTTTCTTCCTGCTCCCGAACACTGTGGGTGTGTCTGCTGAATGCACTGCAACCACACCCTGCTCAGCTGTCAACTGATATCAAATTAAATACCACACATTCCTTGACATGGGAGTGGATTTTGACTCCTGCTCCTGAGAGACTGATCGCAATCTTGACTGAAAATTTTACTGAATCCCACTCCCTCCCTTTTCCATTTTTCACCCCTCTTTTTACGACCAGTCAATCCTGGTCCTACACACCAAGCAGCTATAGGGGGCAGGAGGCAGATAAATGATCGTAGGTGGGGATAGATATGTGAGGTCCGCGAACATATTTAAGTCACCAGCAGTTATCACCAGCTCATTCTGTATTTAATTAGGGTACCCGCTCACATTATCTGTTGCCACACTGGCCAAGAGCAGCGACAATGTTCCAGTTAGGTTTGGCTCACGGGCACATTAGAACCCAATGTAAAAAGGTAACTTATGTAAGTTTTTTTTTTTTTTTAATCTTGTATCAAGCTTTTCAGTAGCTTTTTGGATTTTCTACAGCTGAGTAAAAAAGTGGTAGTTGAAGTATTGTTGTGACAGGTGGAGGTATCATTTGGGGAAAATAACCTTAATTAAAATTAACTTGGTTGATTTCTATAGGCGGCACGGTGGTTGACTGGTTAGGATGTCTGCCTCACAGTTCTGAGGACTGGGGTTCAAATCCCGGCTCCATCTATGTGGAGCTTGCACGTTCGCCCCGTGTTTGGGTGGGTGTTCTCCAGCCACTTTGGTTTCCTCCCACATCCCAGGAACATATGTGGCAGGTTGATTGAAGACTCGAAATTGCCCGTGGGTGTGAATGTGGATGCGAATGGTTGTTTGTTTCAGTGTGCCCTGCGATTGGCTGGCGACCAATTCAGGGTGTACCCTGCCTCTCGCTCGAAGATAGCTGGGATAGGCTCCAGCACGCCAGTGACCCTGTTTTTGGGATGTGGGAGGAAACCGGAGTGCCCGGAGAAAACTCACCCAGGCACGGGGAGAACATGCAAACTCCACATAGGCGGAGCCTGGATTTGAACCCCGGTCCTCAGAACTGTGAGGCAGATGTGCTAACCAGTCGTCCACAAATCCGCCGTTTACATCACCTGAGAAGACAATTTAGTTGCAAATAAACACCATTTCTCGTTCTTGCCCTTGTGAAGGTAAAGAGTAAAATACTGTATCAGAACTGACTCAATTTCAAACAGAAATAGTTTCCAAACCTGAGGAATCAAGAAAGCAAGAACTACAAAATTATTATTTGTTAATTTGTAGGTTACGCTGCCAATTAGCTAAAGAAAAGGCAAGACGTTTCAATTCATTATGAAAAATGGGCGAATAAGAAGTCATTTAGTCCAATCATTGTTTTATTGATTTTCTTTTCCCAAGATTCTTACACTTTTTATGTGAAAATAAGTGTGTAAATTCAAGACGCTTCTAAACAAATACTGATTCTTAGTTATGTCACTGTGTCAGATGCCATTGGCTTTATTCAGCGAAGTGCTGCTCCTTTGTTTGGTACCCAAGTCCTCCATTATGGCTTGCTCAACAGCATCTGCCAAGGACAGCTTGTCCTCTGCTTCAGTCTCTCTGTGATAGAAATAGTTGAAATTGGAGACAATGACAGGAACAGGCAGAGCGATGGTCAGCACACCTGCAATGGCGCACAAGGTCCCGACAAGTTTACCCCCGAGCGTGATGGGACACATGTCCCCGTAGCCTACAGTAGTCATGGTCACCACTGCCCACCAGAAGCCATCGGGTATGCTGACAAACTGTGTGTTCGGCTCGTCTACCTCAGCGAAGTAGATAGCGCTGGAGAAAAGGATAACTCCAATAAAGAGGAAGAAGATGAGCAAGCCAAGTTCTCTCATACTGGCCTTGAGGGTCTGTCCCAGGATTTGCAGCCCCTTGGAGTGGCGCGAGAGTTTAAAAATACGAAACACCCTGACCAGACGGATAATCCGAAGAATGGCCAAAGACATATTCTGTCCAGAGCTCTCTTCCGTCTTTGTGACCAGTTCTGTAACCACTGTGACAAAATAGGGGATGATGGATACGATATCAATAATGTTCATCAGGTTGTGGAAAAACTCTCTTTTGCTCGGGCAGACCAGAAATCTCAAGCAGAGCTCAAAGAAGAACCAGCCAATGCAGGCAGTCTCAATAATGAAAAAGGGATCAGAGAAAACTGTGGGCATCACACCAGGTGGAGCCACAGAAGTGTAAGCTCTGGAGAGGTTGACAGGCTTTATGGAGGCGGGCAAAACAATGTCAGTGTCATCTCTGAATTCCGGCAGCGTTTCCATGCAGAAAATAATGATGGAGATGACTATAACGAGCACGGACACCAGTGCAACACACCGAGCTGCATTGGAGCTCTCTGGGTACTCAAACAGCAGCCAGAATTGTCTGGAGATATCATTATTAGGTAGTGGTATGTCAACATCTCTGAGGAATCCCTCTTCATCGCGAAACTGCTCCATGGCTTCATTTCCCAGCTGGTAAAATATGATTTCATCAGCAAACACATCCAGAGGAACATTTGCTGGGCGTCTGACCTTACCCCCAGATTGGTAGTAATACAAAATCCCGTCAAAGCTGGGTCGGTTCCGGTCAAAGAAGTATTCATTCCTCATTGGATCAAAATAGTCCATTCTCTTCTGAGGGTCTCCCAGCAGCGTATCAGGAAACTGGTCTAATGTTTTGAGCTGAGTCTCGAAGCGAAGACCTGCGATGTTAATAATGACTTTTTGGTCTCCATCGTCCAGCCCTCTTTTATCCACAAAAAGGTCCTCGCGGCACTCCTTAGCAAGTTGGCTGAAGATTGTCTCGCTTTCCTTCGTGCCTTCACTGCTTAGGAGCAGCTTCCAGTTGGAGATCATGCTGGAGCGACTACTTCTCCCGTCTATGCTTGGAGTAAGCATGGAATTGGGTACTTCAAGTGTCTGGATAAATGGGAGCGGTGTTGATGATGTGGATTCCCACATGCACGAAGGAACAGGACTGGGCTGGGATGGCGTACAGGCGGCAAACTGCGGGGATCGCAGTCGGTAGTTGCCGCCCGCCGTGTCGTGTTCTGACCGTATGTCCAAAGTAAGCGCTGTGGTCTCATCCGCATAAGTGTCCTCATCCTCAAGGCTGGCGTCGAGGTCATCTAGGCTCCCAAAGTCTACCAGGGCCATATCCATGGCTCCAGTTCAGCCAAAGCAGACCAACAGGCCCCAAGATTTGAAACAAAACAAAAACAAAAACATACACAGCTAGACGAGTGGCTCAGTCAGCAGATAGCAACTTGTAGACCCTCAGTCTTCTTTTTTTCCCTCATCCACACCTGCAGAATGAGAGACACGAAAAGTTAATCAGTTTGACATAGAATTGTTATCATGACTATTTGAACACCCTCAACAAGGCAAGTTATGTTAGAGCCAAAAGAAATATCTAAATAGAGAGGAGGGAGGTTGAACGACAGAAAATAAGACAACAACTCCCTACTTCTTTTACTTTCTGCATTCTGGTACTGAGGAGGCACTGTGATGAGTCATTGTAACTGTGAAAAGAACACCATACACGGAGATCTGGTCGCTTATTTGGATAAATTGTCATGTTTACAACGTGTCGGCGTAATAAAGCATCGGGAAGGAACAGTCAAGGGGCAACCACCGTATCTTGACGATGGCCCTTATTTAGGTTGCAAAGTGGATAGTGCAGCGTAAACGGAGCTGTGCATACTGTACATTAGCTCTTGACGAGCATCGGTCTCGCTTCCTTATAATACCAGGACAATCATTCAAATGGCACAATCACCCCTTAATCTGTACATTTGAGAAGTATGGAGAGATAGTGGCTCTAACAGAAGGGTGAATTTTAGAAACAGGAGCAGATTACAAACTGAAACTGCAAATGGAGAAAAACCCATAATAGTTTGTGTGTGTAAAAGAAGAAGCTGCATTTAAATTTTTTTTTTTTTAAAAACAGTCCTTTTTCTCAAAGGTATAATGCTCAGCAACGCCAAAGTAACACGTGTCTTTTTGCTCAAGGGAATAGCGACCATTTTGGAGCACCCAATATCTTTTGATTGTCCAATTTCTATTGATGTGAATCACCAGCGTTAAGCATCTGACCTCATAAAAAAGTGGCAAAATACTGTCTTTGTCCCAATAATAAATGTTCAAAACTTCCTGTTCCCTGGGGCTACAACGACTTTTTTTTTGCAGAAGCACAAACACCGTACTGTAATGTGCGAACAGTTATGCTAATTATAGCGCATGAAATTGTCCTGTAATGGCAACAAGCTCAATAACATACAAGGACGACGTCATCGGAAACGAGACTTAGTTGCCCATAAATTCGATCCTCATTTAGATCAAATGTAATTTAATGCAAATGAGATTACAATTTGTGATATAGTCACAATGAAGAAAGTAATACCGAACCGATCAATACATAGTCATGTAAAGGGGACATTCATTTATGCCTCCTCACCCTACGTGTACATTCGTTTTTACGATCCATTCATGACATCAGTCTAACAAAAAAGACGAGGCTGACTCTCCATCGCTCTGCCGTGTACTGTCCAAACAATCTTCCATCATTCGAAAGCAGAGCTCTTTTTGGCAACAGCAGAGTTTATGAATGATCAAATGTCAGATTCCCAGGATGCGCAAATCACGGTGGCATAGCACTTTGTCCGCACACTGTAAAAGACATTGGCATGTCGGAAGCTGACTTTACTTTGTAACAGGAGCATGTCTGCACAACCTCTGCAGACTTCTTGTCAACAGCCTGTACTCTCTTTATCTTTACCTATTTGTGACCCTCACATTAAAATATTTCCCCTGCTTCGATATTTACTTTAAGAAAAGAAAAATGTCAGCGATTCATGATTGTACGATAATTCATTTAAAGGTTGTCAGGATTTGACATAATTGTTGTTTTAAGTTGACAGACAGTAATAGACTGTAGCAGGGGAGGGACTATTCAATTGTAAAGAAACGGCATGACCTTGGACAGCTTAAAACAGAGGTGTCACATGGGGCCCACATGAACGCCTGGCACTCTTGTCTATTCTTGCCATTCTATTAATACACGGCGAGTCAATGAGGGAGAAAGCCGTAAGATAATAGCTTGCGGCGCATGTACATGAACAAGAGGAGTGCACGTAGAAGGAGATATTGGATTTTGCACCGGAAATATGGTATCGCATGCTGCTCGGAGAAACATTACATTATAGTGAGCTAACCCCTGTGACTTCGCCAGATGCGTGTAAACATGAACAGATTTTTCCGCTAGATCTAGCTCAGCTTCAAACAAACTCTTCCGTAGCGGGGCAGAAGGGTTTATTGTATACATCCAAAATTGCAACTTCTTTCCGATAAAGATTATTCATAAGTAGAGTGGATTAGGGCGTAGGAGTGAAAAAGTGTTCATAGGTACAACAAATAAAGGATCTCCACACGGGAGGCCCTGACGTACATTTGCTGACTATGCTAAATGTGTACGCACTTGGTCGAGATTTTATTCGTTAATTTTAATTGGAGAAAATGAATTCTTCTATTCATTGTGAGCTTGTGCTTTACTAGGGGTGTGAGCATACAAAATACAGTATTGGTCAATATACTACAAACACATCGTATCCGCAGTGTCCCAGATGTTTGTAGCTGAGTACAATTAAGTGTGGTGCATGGTGAGGTAATTTAATCATTCGTCACAAGAACCTCCACGGACATTGTTGTCCAGCTGACTTTCTGCAGCTGACTTTGGGCATTGTCCACCCTTTAGCTATGCCCGCTTATAATTTGGTTGCGGGAGGACATTAGTTGGTAGAGGTGATATTTTGGGACAAGATTTTTGGGATTAATGCAGGCTGAGCAGCACAGTGCCATAAGCCGAGGGATCTCTTCTGTCGGATCAACACAGATGCCAGCTAGCCGTCATAGATATGCAGACAAGCGCAAAAAGTGACCCCCCCCCCCACCTCCCCCACACACAAACACACAGGCACCCACAATGTGCTAAAAACATGATTAGTGCTTTGAAGCATGGGCATTGTATTTGGAAAATAAACACCACTGTAGATCATGGGTTTTCACAGTGTTGACCAGGACACCCACCCTGGCTATTTAGTCGAAATATTTTTTTTAGAAACCAATACATAATAGAGTCAATCAAATACAATGGCGACCTGAGATACCAGTTTAATTCATTCTGTGACCACGCTCGTAACTCAAATCATCTTTCCCCTTTGAAATGAGTGAAAATGCCATTAATCCCTTCCAGCCTCCCCCGCAGCCCAAAACTTGTGTAATGTGTTTTTCAATTAGAAAAATAGCACTCTATAACATTCCACTTGATAGAACATACACTAAAGACAGAGTTAAATATGATTTAACACATTATCAAATTTTTTGCTTCAAATCAGTGGACATTGTGCTGCTTCTCCTGGTTGTGTGTGCACCTTGGCCACCTGGAGGCAGTACAATACAGACATATGGCTATCGATGGAGCCGCTGAAAACAATAATTTGAGTCATTCTTTGCTGAGGATGAAGAATATATGCCTGTGAGTTTGTCATCTTATCTATCTACATGCATTGCTCTGCTGTTTGTGTGCCAATATCCGTTGCTCCAAGGGTTTTAACACCGCGACACAGATGCTATTCACGAGCCCGCCTGTAGCGTTTTAGACTGTTTCTTAGCATTAAGATAAACTGATTTATCCAGAGCGAAGATATGTGGTGGTTTTTAATAACGCGTTCTGCATGTACATGCACGTTGGTTGTAAGTTGTCAACACGAGTCATGACATCTCAAGGCAAGAGTTCAGGTTCATTCCAAGTATTATCAAAGTATCCTCCAGCAATTGAGACACAGAAATCCAAGTTGCTTCTTACGCTGCGTCGGCAGTGTTTGAATGGGTTGCTCGTGTTCCTTCCAGGGCAACACGCACCATCGCCATTGAGTGAATCAGGTCATCATTAAAAAGTGATGACCAATTTGAAGGTAAAAAGTCACAATTTAAAGCCTATTTACTGTAACATAAATAAATAAATAAATAAATCATAAATAACACAAAGCCGTATTTCCCACATTTTACAACATGCCAAATGTAATGTATTGAATGTAGGGCTGTCACTATCGAATCTTTTTAGAATTGATTATTGGTTGAATAATCGAATAATAATCACCCCCCACTAATAAATTATTATTATTGACATTTTTACAACGAACATGCATTTTATTTTCATTCATAAGGGATAGACTCCGATCCTTAAACTGCATATGTTGGTACTGAGTGGATGGTATAAATTTGGTGTACAGAATTGGAGGCAGCAAAATGCTGACTATTAAATGGTTAGCAATCATGATTAGCATTAGCGCGTAAGCGATTACCATATAATGTAAAAACACCATTCAGCTCACTCATAAATCATGTTATATCTACATTGCACATTGCACATCATTTTTGGCAAAGTTTATCAGTGGCACAACACTGCGTCTGTCTGCAATAAATGTCCATGTGAAACATTGGTTCCGGCGGCGAAAACATTGCTCCCGGAGCTTTTTGGGGTGGTCACAGCGGCTCTTCGAGGCAGCAATTTTGCGTCGATCTATTTTTTAAGTTACTCAATGTTTTCCCCCCAGCCCTAATTGAATGTGTACACCTATATTGGATATATTCAAAATAAAGGATTTATACGGTAGATACAGAAAGTTGACATGGCACGGTGGTGAAACATTTCCAAGAGAAGATGTGTCCAGGCATTACGGCTTCTTCCCACATTCTAATGGACTCTAAATTGCCCATACTTGTGAATTTTAATACGTGTTTGCCAATACAGTTTGATTGACTGGTACCCAGTCCAGAGTGCACGCAATCTCTCACAGAAAATGGATGAATATGGTGTTGCGTACACTTAAACCAAGACTTTGCTGAGGCACTTACGTGCTAATCAGGAAAGAGCCAAATAAGTGTCGACTCTGTGCAACAAAGTACAGAATGGTCAAAATGTTCAAAAACAGCCGCATCCTCAAAAACCTGACATTTTGCAGAGGGGTGTCAATGTTGCATACACGAGAGATGGCTAACACACCAAGATAATGCGCAGCACATCAGTGCTTTTTCCTCATCCACTTGTGTGGAGCACATGTGTTGTTTATGTGTAGTATCCGCGAGGCATTTAGAAGATGCATGCTGACAGGGGGGTGTGTCAGCAGGCTCCAGGCCAAGATTCTGTGCACAGCAGCTGGGTTCAAAATCGGTCTTTGGCTTTTTCACACACACACACACACACACACACACACACACACACACAACAGCTTGAGCAAAACAAAATCACTCCCTAATAAAATTAAAACTTCTTGTGAAAACGTCTATAAACAGCAAATATCAGCTTATTTCGCTTCTATCGTATACGGAGATACTAGTGACCCGACTTTAAAGTTCGCTTTGACTCGCGAGCGCAAACTTGAGATACGAGCGCTGTGTGGCGGGTGCGAACTCGACTCAACTCACTCCGCAATAGAAGCTGCACTGTGGCAAATGGTGAACAATCAGAATCAGAATCGGAATCAGAATCAGAATCAGAATCATCTTTATTTGCCAAGTATGTCCAAAACACAGTCAAACTAAACATCAAACAAAGAGAATTACACATTGTGTTTTTACAACTACTAAAACAATGGAAAATTTGACATGCGAACGATTGGGATCATTAGTTGCGGTTTGGGAACCCTTTAAACAACTACTATTTGAACATAAACGGTGGACAGAGAGCAAACCGATGGATGGATGTTTAAAATAAAAGGCCCACATACGGAAACACTATTATATTTCTAACTGGAACATGCCGAAAATATTAGAAAGATAATGTTTCATGTTGTAATTCTATTTCCTCTAAATTTGTGAGTATTGTTGTTGCAACACTTCCTTTTTATGTAGCTCTTACAATACATAAGAATTGTAAGTGGAGCTGTACGAACAAGGCCAAAACGTGTTAATCTGAACCCACTTCATTAACTACAAAATTCACAATCCCTTCCTCCATTCCACCTCCCAGAGAAAGAGATTAAGCCTGTCTCATTTACAGAAATGTTACATTATTTTCCAGAAGCCCACTTTGTATGCCAGACAGGGAAAATATAGCCATCTGGACCGACTATTACACTAATCCCAGGTGCCACACAATCATATAAAGCAGCCGTGCGCACACACACACAAAGATGCTAACATAGGACTGAACACAGCACCCTTTAACTCTCCGCGGGTGCTTTTTCGGCTCCTGCTTTCTAACGTTCATTGCAACAAATCGAGTTGCTTAACAGCACTTAAAACACTCCGGACCTTTCCATCATCTTCTTTTCGAGAGCGGTCACGTCCCCTTCATTACTGTACAAATGGCGTGCACTCACAGAAGCACTTCCACGTAGCTTTACGCGTGCCGGTAACGTGACACTTGAATGGGGACTTAAAAGGTACAGATTTTATACTCGACACATGTACTTGACCTTTCTTGGAAATAGTAGCTGCATCTTTTCGGCACTGGAAAAGATCCAAACTGTTACGCTGGATTCCGATAATTAGCCGTGGGTGTATGTTACTGATGATCGTAGCTTTTGAAACGGAAGAGCACAGGAGTCAATTGGTGTATCTCAAGAAATAATCCGAAAATAATAAGAACAATAATTTAAAAAATAATAAATAATTAAAACAAACATTGATTATACTCATAATAATAATCAATAAAAATAATCTGAAAATGAAGCCACAGAAATATGTGATTGTCCCTTGAACGGCGGAAATAATACTGAAAAACAGAATAACAGTCCAATATTATATACTGTATGCATACAGTATATATATGATTATTACAAAAATACTTTTAGCACGTTATAATGATAAGCCTGCTAATAAATTGCAAAAACAAATGCGCAAAAAAAAGGCAAGATATTTTTAGGAGCACATGTTGCGCCGTCACATAGTTTATTGCACTTGTGGAAGGATGGAAAAGTCACGGAAGCAGCTTACCTCGGTTGCCACTGAGACCTTTAAAACTCGCCGACTCTCCTAGCGTCGGTCCGGCTCGCCTGGCTCTAAGGGCCGAACCGGAGGCATGTCGGTCGCACACTGGACGCAGCCGGCACATCCGCAGCTGGCGTTGTTGCACCAGCGCCACAACTGCGGCCCCCGCGGGCAAGTGGAGGTCATTCTGGGGCCAGATGTCGTCGTGATATAACGAGAACATTATTACGTTTTATTTGGCCAATTCCCCGCTTGCCCTCCTCGCTCTCATATATTTAAAAAAAAAAAAAAAAAAACGACAACAACAACAACTGTGCAGCAAATTGAGAGAGAGAGAGAGAGAGAGAGAGAGAGAGAGAGAGAGAGAGAGAGAGAGAGACTAAGGAGATTAAAAAAAAAAGGTTGTTTCCTAACCTCTGTCATAAGCTTCCTCATGCTCTCTTGGCAGCACTCTGTCACGATGGCTCTCTCATTCTCATTTCTGATTAAGGCGAAAAATCATTCGTATTAATAGTTCAATTCTAAGGAGACCCAGATACGACAGTCGGGTGGAAAAAAATGATAATTGCGACTTTGAAATAGGTTTAACATGCGAATGAAATATTCCCTTTTAAGCCAGAAATTGCTCTCAAAATGCAAATCTGTCGGTTTAATATCATTGCCATGAGTTCTGGGTGAGCAAATGAAAGTGAACCTTTGATAGAAATCAACTTCTCGGTAGCACAAATTGATCGCTGATGGCGCATCTTAAAAGAAAACAAAAACAAAAAAGGGCTCTTGGACAAAAAAATATATATAAATAAATAAAATAGGGAGGACAAAACAACTAGAAGCCGTGCTAAAAAGAGTTATAAACTCATGTTTCAATTGTCTTCCATCATTCTTCAAAATGACATACACATTGCCTGAATGTTTAGCCACTGAGGTTGGAAGGTTTCCATCTTATGTGGGTCAGTCAGATCCATTCACTTCATTGTCAAGCGTCATCTTAAGCCCCCTGTCATGTGACGTCACCCCATCATAGCCCACATCCCTGCCGACTGACCTTGCTGGCCTTTCTCACATGGAGTGAGGAGATGCTGCCCTCTGCTGGCTTCTCTGCTTAGTGTCGTGACTCGTGGGCCTATTGTTGTTATTGATTGCCCGACTGTTCGTACCATGCTGAGCCAATCAAATTGCGGCCACGTGTTTTTTATTCTTCCCCAGGCTGTGGCGTCTGAATATCACCCGTCAATCACTCTTCAGCTAACGGTACTTGAACCTGTAGATAGATAAGAGAGCCGGACCGCAGTTAAGATGGACAAGAAAAACAACAACCTTCCCCCGAGGAAGTGGCGACCACGCATAAGAAACTGCTGGATATCGACAAACACCAAAGTCCTAGTGATATAACGGGAAGTTATGTTTGAAACTTTGTGACGCTTGAGGTGAAAAGGCTTATTTGGCTAACATTAGCTCGGTTGCTAACAGCGTGAAGTGCGTCGTGTTAGCTTACATTTCACAGAGATCAAAATTAGCATCTTCCAAAGAACAAATGTTTCCCAGATTTGCCAACCTGCGTACCGATATATATATATATATATATATATATATATATATATATATATATATATATATATATATATATATATTTTTTTTTTTTCTGGTTGAAATCAACCTGTTACTTTCTTTGAACTGACTCTGCTACTAAATGAATAAATAGCTTATATATTTTTTTCTGTACATGCCCCGCCCTTTGTACACTGGGATCTATACATGGGAGATTTTGATGAAAAAAGTTTGAATTCTTAACATTTGATGACTTGTTTGCATTGTAATTTGATGTATTTACCTTTAACATGCATGTATTTACTTCCAAACAATAAAATATTGAAATACACATGGCCAGTGTCTTTTTTAATCTATAGCCTTTGAGGCCAGCTAATAAATTTCATTTGTATTACAAAAAAAAAAAAAAAAATGGCTGTTTGAAATCGGAAATGAATTTTAGGTTCTTGAGAATACTTTTTGATTCTTTTCAAGTCCATCCCCACGTCTCACTGGAATTCACTCAAATAACCAGGCAGCTTTGCTTTTCTTCCTTTTCTTCGTGTGCAGTTTTACGACAGCTCAACAAGCCATTAGCCTTGAGGTGAAAAACCTTTGAATCAAAGAAACATACAAAAGATGTATTTGAATTCCGTGCATGTCATGAATATGTCCAATGGCTATATACAAAATACAAGACAAACGCCTGAGAAAATACATCCCGTAACACCCGACCTGTTCCATTAAATTGAAAATTAAGTGCAAGTTAATTTCTTTCTAATCCTAGTCACTTTTTATTGGCAAGATTTTAATTAAAGTGCAATTTATACACTTACGAAGGGTGAACATTAAAAAATGACTAAATGTTTGCATCCACGCCATTTTTACATTGCTTGATTTACCCTGTGATTACACAACAAATGATCTTTTCATAATGAGCTCAAAATTAAAATCCCACATATTACACATGTAATTTCACCACATTCCAATAAATCAGGTGCCCAAAGTCAAGTTCGCAGGCTCCAGTTTTTGATCCTGATGAGGACAAGTGCAAGAGAAAATGGATGGCTTGGTTATTATTAAGCGGGACTTTATTTGTACAATATAGCGTCACATTTATCGGATTTTATAGAATCATTTATTGGTCAGTTCTTATTTGTTGGATGAACATGCGACGTAGGCAAAGGCCGGGCAGTCAAGGGCACCTCAGCAGTGTTCTGAAGGCAAACACGTACCAGCAACGGGGTCCTTACTTTGCAGCTCAGGCAGGCCTTCTGCTTCATTTAAACATTTGTATGTGAAATTGGCTGATATATAAATACAAATATAAAGTAAGCAAAGACTGAAGATTACATTTAAAGCAATACAATCAATGACACATAAATGACTTTCCTGAAACAACAAAACTTGTATGTACCTCCTGGTGGCCACGAGGGGTCAGAAAAGATCACGCACAAAATATTTCTACGGGATTTATTCCCTTGTTGACCTCATGACCCCTGGAATGAAATGCATTTACGGACCAGGAAAGCCCTGTAGCTACTGTCCTTCACTTCTCCAGGCGAGCTCTTTCTCTGTCTTTGTTTAAATGTCTTAACACTGCAGCAGCACATTTTTATTACTAGGGTAACATAATTCATGGCTCAATTCATTCAATAGAACAAACTGTATTTTCACTTCCGGACCAGTGCAATCTATTTAGAACACGGCAGGGTTTCGCTTTGTGTTGTGTTTAAATGCACCTCAATTTGTACTGCATGAGGCGTTAACACAAACTATATGTCAAACAAAATAAAAATAAAAAAACACACAACATGCAGCCCAGTGTAAACTCATACGCACTCCTGCGTTCAGCTCTGAGTAAACTTTGAAGGTCAAAGCCGCTTCTCAATTCATTACACGAACTGTCAGGTTGGAGCTCCCTTGTGGCGTTTTGCATCTCCATCTTTGGTATTCCCTCGCTCTTTCATTAGTGCAGCCTTTCTGCATATATTATTTTCCAAAAATAAAGAAATCAAAACTATTAAAATGCGATTTTAGTCGATTTTAGTTGACCAGCACACAGTCTTTAATCTATTCGAAGCAAGGAGCAGGCATTCCCTGTCAACAGAGAGGGAATTAGCACTATGTGCTATAAATAGAACGCAAGTGCAAAGGGGGCTTCCACTGTTGCGACAGGAATGATGACAAACGCCTCCCTCACCTTCTCTCTCCTCCACGCGGGCACTCAGAAACGGTACAGGTTTCCTCCGCTCTAAAGTAAAAGTTCATGTTGACAGCTCATTAAAAGGCCCGAGGATGAAGTGATAAATCAGCATTTATTGCGCGGATCTAAATGTTGCCAACATGGGAAGTGAAAAAAGACGGGACTCTAATTTAGAGGCTTCAATCAACCTACCACGCATGTTTTTGGGATGTGGGAGGAAACCGGAGTGCCCCGGGGAAAAGCCACGCAGGCACGGGGAGAACATGCGAACCCCGCTCCTCAGAACTGTGAGGCAGATGCCCATATGTATATGTATGGGCTGGGCTGGTTAGTAACTTCCAGTTACTGCTATTCTTAGCTGACTTACTGGATGCCAGCCAACTGTGATGGACAGAGGGTGCGTCACCCTGGATAATGTGTACAGCAGGCCTGCGTTTGAGAGGCTCTCATGTGTTTAGGAAGCTGCCGCAAAGAGGGAAACATGAGAGGAAATGTCTGCTTAATGAAATGTGAGAAGGGCGGAGAGCGCGGAAGAGCTGAGTGGAGCCAGCCCAGAAGAGAAGACGAGAGCACTGACAACAACTTTCTGAAACTACACTAGTAGACCACCAAGATAACAGGTTCTGAGGTTGTTTGTACGTGTCCCACTTTCTGTAGGAGCAGGAGACATGAACGGTTTTCTTTCCTCTGTGCCAAACTCTCTGCCTCACTTTCCCTACACCGGGTTTATAAATAGAGCACTTTTCTTTCGCTGTAAATCACAAAACGAGCAGCATAGAGACTCACGAAAGAAAAGTGCACGACAAAGCAAGAGGGAAGGTTTACAGTTGACTAAGGTGGTCCTCCCGTAATGGGCACGGGCCCCAGTGGCGTGTTCATCAATGCTGTACCAGAACTTTCTATTGCCATGTGGACGACTCCGCTCTTGCAGGCAAACGGACAGACTTGGTGATAAGCTGTGTGCTATTTCAATATATAAACAAAACAAAAGAAATGGCGATAAAAGCAGTTCACGTCCGACTCATGCTCAGAAAAAAAAAGACACAATAGCTCGAGGATATTGTGTTAATGTTTTATCATCAAGACCAATATAATTCATATTACATTTAAAGATCTCCATTTCATTTTGAATGACTAACTATTCTCTAGACATTTTATACTAAGTTTGTAGTTATTCTCTGGAAGTCCTTTTGAAGGGCATGGCAAACGCTAATTTGTAAATAACAATGAACAGCCTGCTAACATTGGCGAATTGTGCAAAACAATGCAATGACTCATGGATGTGTTCTCCTTGAAATTATACGTTCTTAATGATTTCTTCAAAATGTTCCTTTTACAGAGCATTCCAAACATATAAAATATACTTCAGCTGCGTATGCTGTAACTCGGTCATGTCGCGTGGCAGAAAACAAAGCTAATGTGACGCTTCGGCCGTTCAGACATCGTGGAAAGCAGCTATTGTGCACATGTGCTGATTGTTTGATTCCCCATTCAATTTTAGTGTCAGTCTCGACAGCAGATGTTACAATAAAAGCAAACATTACGCTTACAGTCACTCTTATACTGTATGCATGTACAGACTGGATATGTACTTGTAATTGTCCATGCATTTTTTTTTGCGGGGGGGGGGGGGGGGGGGGGGGGGGGGGGGGGGGGGGGGGGGGCGTGTACCCTCTGGTCCACTGATGTAAAGTACATCCGTGATTTTCCCGTATCTCGATGTGCCGCCTATCACATCGGTTGCTCAAATAGCCTAATTTGGTTTTGACAGTACTGCAGTGCCCTTGTGAACAAAAAAAAAAAAAAAAAATGGATAAAATGCACTCCAGGCAGACTTTGCCGACTACATACTGTAAAGACAATAATCCACGTCAGGAAGACAACCTCGTGGGCAGTGTTAATCTCTTAATCTTTCATGTATTTATCCCCACATTTAATACCTGGATTTGGTTGATAATGCATCTTATCTCTTCCTCACCTGAGCTCCACAAAGCAAGCCGTTGGATCCCCTCACTTTATTGTGCTCTGTGTCCATGTGCCGATTACACACTCAAGCTGTAAACGGTCCGCTGAGAGTGCAGAGTGTATAAGGGAATCAGGTGTATGCAAACCGCACGGTATTTTCCTGTCGTCACTTGACTGAAGCGAAACAATGGCAAGTTCGGTCCCCCCATCGTCAAGTGCGATTTTGTCCTCCTGAACTAGCAAAATGAAAACTTTCAAATGGCTTAAAGCGCACATAGTTTTTGTTACAGAAAGCATATACAAAGATGCATCAACAAGACACCAACGTCTTCCACATATTGCACATTCTGCCAGTGCCTATAAATACAGTGGAGTATATGTGAGTCCATTTGCCAGGATTATTCATACTAATGCATGCTACAATGATTACTTCCAAAGACATGCAGCACTACAAGAGCAGAATAGCATAAGTTTGATAAATGCGGTTGAAGAATGTAAACTAGGTCTGCAATAGCTCATGGGCACCATCGGAATGATTGTTCAAAGTGCACAGATACAAACATTTAAATATACTGTATAAATGCTGAGCTCACAGTACATCTACAGTATTTTACAACTCAAGACGCCAATCCAGGTGCCTGCATGTTTGTCTTTGGCTTCCTGCTAAGCCATCCATACAGTGGCTACGGAAAGTTTTCAGACCCCCTTAAATCTTTGTTACATTGCGAGCCATTTGTTAAAATCGTTTAAGTTCATTTTCCCCCCCTCATTAGTGTACACACAGCACCCAATATTGACAGAAAAAAAAAAAAACGGAATTGTTGAACCCTTTGCTGATTTATTGAAATAGAAAAACTGAAATATCACACAGCCATCAGTCTTCAGACCCTTTGCTGTGACCCTCATATATTGAACTCGGGTGTTGTCCATTTCTTCTGCTCATCCTTGAGATGGTTCTACACCTTCATTGGAGTCCAGCTGTGTTTGATTATTCCGTTTGGACTTGATGACGAAAGCCACACCCCTGTCTATATAAGACCTTACAGCTCACAGTGCATGTCAGAGCAAATGAGAATCATGAGGTCGAAGGAACTGCCTGAAGAGCTCAGAGACAGAATTGTGGCAAGGCACAGATCTGAACAAGCTTACAAAAGAACATTTTGCTGCACCTAAGGTTCCTAAGTGGCCACAGTGGCCTCCATAATCCTGAAATGGAAGACGTTTGGGACGACCACAACCCTTCCTAGAGCTGGACGTCCGGCCAAACTGAGCAATCGGGGGAGAAGAGCCTCGGTGAGAGAGGTAAAGCCAAAGGTCACTGTGGCTGAGCTCCAGAGATGCAGTCGGGAGATGGGAGAAAGTTCTAAACAGTCAACCATCACTGCAGCGCTCCACCAGTTGGTGCTTTATGGCAGAGTGGCCCGACGGAAGGCTCTCCTCAGTGCAAGACACATGAAAGCCCGCACGGAGTTTGCTAAAAAAAAAAACACCTGAAGGACTCCAAGATGGTGAGAAATAAGATTCTCTGGTCTGGTGAGACCAAGATAGAAATTGTTGGCCTTAATTCTAAGCGACATGTGTGGAGAAAACCAGGCACTGCTCATCACCTGTCCAATACAGTCCCAACGGTGAAGCGTGGTGGTGGCAGCATCATGCTGTGGGGGTGTTTTTCAGCTGCAGGGACAGGATCACTGGTTGTAATCGAAGGAAAGATGAATACGGCCAAGTACAGGGATATCCTGGACGAAAACCTTCTCCAGCGTGCTCAGGACCTGAGACTGGGCCGGAGTTTCACCTTCCAACAAGACAATGACCCTAAGCACGCAGCTAAAATACCGAAGGAGTGGCTTCAGAACAACTCCGTGACTGTTCTTGAATGGCCCAGCCAGAGCCCTGACTTAAACCCAATTGAGCATCTCTGGAAAGACCTGAAAATGGCGCTCCACCAATGTTCATCATCCAACCTGAAAGAACTGGAGAGGATCTGCAAGGAGGAATGGCATAGGATCCCCAAATCCAGGTGTGAAAAACAAAAAAAGACTCATGGCTGTATTAGCTCAAAAGGGTGCTTCTACTAAATACTGAGAAAAAGGGTCTGAATACTTATGGATGTGTGATATTTCAGTTTTTCTTTTTTAATAAATCTGCAAAAATTTCAACAATTCCGTTTTTTTTCTGTCAATATGGGGTGCTGTGTGTACATTAATGTGGGAAAAAAATGAACTTCAATTGATTTTAGCAAATGGCTGCAATATAAAAAAAGAGTGAAAAATTTAAGGGGGTCTGAATACCCCCAGAGATTTATATATGTACAGTATATGGATACGTTTTCTCATATTACAACGAGCAATTCAAATAAAACATTTTGTTGTTGTTTTACTGAATGCCAACGCTTACGACAAAAAAAGCTTGCTATTTTCTTTTTAATGTTAATAATTAACCCCTGGAGGGTTAATACACTTAACGCCTAATTAGCTGTACATTTAAGCATTTATCTTTGCTGTCATTAAGCTGTAATATAAATTTTTAAAAAAAGCAAAAATATCACCACATTTTTGTTGTTAATTCACATTTATCTATTTCTACACAGATGGAATGCAATGAAGTTAAGGACAACTGTTTATGTTGGGCAGTGGTGTCAACCTAAACAGTACGGTATTCCTGTTACAATCGGTCTGGGTGGCAGTTAAAGAGACACTTAAAAGTAGAACTAATAACCCCCCCCCCCCCCCCCCCCCCCCCCCCCAAAAAAAGGCACTAACGTACAATGCGATTCAGATACTTTTGTTTCCCTTAATTTTCTTATCATACAATCAGGCATTTCTTTTAAGTACCAACTGATGAAATGTGATCCGAGACATTTCCTCTTTTCAGAGACGTTTGCAGTGACTAAAAACCAAAACTGGCTTGGGAGCGCGTACCTACTGCGTACCCACCAATGTATCATTGGTGAAAAGGAGAAAAACTAATGTGTTGTTGTGGTTCACACCCAGTGTAGAGCAATTCCCCGTGGCCTACGCGTTGGTCTCTAAAGAGGCCACTGGTCTGGACTACATCTAGTGATGGTCCATCAGGGAATGCTAGTGCACTGACAGAGCTTATACCGTTCCATATGGAGCATTATATGACCATGGCGCCAAGCGGATATTAGCATCACTTGCTTTCTCAGTCGCTCCCTTCAGGTTTCCCTTGACAGTAGGGCTGGGCTCTGGTCAGTTAGAGCAATTTTGTTCATACTACGGCCTGATTGAATCGGATTTACGTATGCTCTCGTGTGCATTGTAAAATAAACATTATGCTGATCTTATTGTGTATTTTCTTCTTCAAACACGTGGACCCATTAGTCTGTTTCTATTGATTATTACTTCTTAGGCTACTATTTGGCTACTTTTCCCAGCTGGACAACGACTGCCACAAAAGTAAGACTAACTCCATGCGGAAGCCAAAGATGTCCCCATAAGACAGGTTTCAGTTCTATGATGTGCTCCAGGTCCCTTGAATGTGGGCAAGCATGAGGTCTTCTCCTGTCGACCTTTGTGCCTTCATATGCTCTGGACTCCCACACTTCTCCCCGCAAATATTGGTCACGTGGGGCCACACTATTCCAGTCACTGCAGACCCCACATGAGGCGACTCATCGATAATAGCTCACATTATACATCCGTGCGCATCTTGGCGATGTTGACGTAGTTGGCGTTGGCGAGAGTGCAGTTTCCCGTTTTCATGCCCTCAGGTCTGAAGTCCTCAGCGCTGTGGTTGACAGCTTCCTGAATCTCCACATAGTCAGATTTACTGAGGGTTGAGCCGCTGCCACTCCGACCGCTCTTCTTCAGGTCATCAACTGAGCTTGCTTTCGGCACACTCGGGATATTTAGATACTGAGCCTGTTCTTCACCCTCCGTCTCTCTGTGGTAGAAGTAGTTGAAGTTTGACACAATGACCGGCACTGGCAGCGCGATGGTCAAAACGCCAGCGATAGCGCAAAGAGACCCCACAATTTTTCCTCCGATGGTTGTCGGGACCATGTCTCCGTAGCCGACAGTCGTCATGGAAACCACTGCCCACCAAAAGGCCTCTGGGATGCTGCTGAACTGGGACTGGGGCTCGTCTGCTTCGGCAAAGTAAACGGCACTGGAGAAGAGGATGACGCCAATGAAGAGAAAGAAGATGAGGAGTCCCAGCTCGCGCATACTGGCCTTCAGAGTCTGTCCCAAGATTTGGAGCCCCTTGGAGTGACGAGAGAGTTTGAAAATGCGAAACACTCTGACCAAGCGAATGACACGGAGAATCGCCAAAGACATAGCCTGCTGTCCGGCCTCTCTATCCTCTGGCCTCTCTGCTAACTCTGTGCCAAGGGTGATGAAGTAAGGAATAATTGCCACGATATCAATGATGTTCATGATGTTGCCAAAAAATCCCGCTTTGCTGGGACAAGCAAAGAACCTGACAAGGAACTCAAATGAGAACCAGATGATACAAAGGGTCTCCACGATGAAGAAAGGATCGGTAAAATACGGCGAGGTCTCGTAGGTCGTGGTGACGTTGGAATTGGTTTGGTAGGGATAATTGTACATCTCCTCATCTTCGATTCGGAAAATTGGCAGCGTTTCTAAACAGAAGCTAACAATAGAGATAAGGATCACCATGACGGAGATGATGGCAATGATACGAGCTGCACCTGAGCTCTCAGGGTACTCAAAGAGCAGCCACACCTGTCTCTGAAACTCATTGTCTGGCAACGGACGCTCCTCCTCCTTTATGAAACCTTCATCCTCCCTGAAGATTTCCATTGCCTCCTCGCCCAGCTCGTAGAAGCGAATCTCTTCGGAAAAAATATCAAGAGTGACATTTACGGGCCGCCGCAGCCTCCCTCCAGATTGGTAGTAATAAAGAATGGCATCAAAACTTGGTCGATTGCGGTCGAAAAAGTACTCGTTCCGGAGGGGGTCAAAGTACCTCATCCGTTTCTTCGGATCGCCGAGGAGTGTCTCTGGAAACTGGGACAGGGTCTTGAGCTGCGTCTCGAAGCGTAAGCCCGAGATGTTGATGACCACCCTCTCGCAGCACTCGTGATCTGGCTCGGGCTCGTAGCGGTCGCGAGGCTGACCTGGATGCGCAGCCGCTTCGTCTGCGGGGTCGCCGGTCGCGACCGTCATGCTGGAAGGCGATGGAACCTGCAGCTTTCAAAAGGGGCGGGGCCACGCTTGGCCTCTGGAGATATGCCTATAAAGAGCTAGAGGGTAGAGAAATTACAACTGTAATTTCACTATGGTTTGATTGTCGCAGACAAAATCAACAGTAACACCCAGAAAAACTGAATTCATGAAAACAATCCTGCAGACAAGCAAGAACTGTTCTGCGGGGCTTTTGAGAGACGGAAGCAAGGAGGGGCCCGATCATTTGAGCGCATCGGCTCCACTTTGTCTCTGAGTATTAGGTTATGTGTTGTGTCGTATGAGCGTGCTGTTGGATCAATAGGCCATCCCGTAATATGGTATCAGCTCTCGCTGGGCGCAATTACAAGCAACAGATCTGGTTATGCACTGAGTGCCGCATACAACCTCTGAGATTTTTGTCTTTGCTTGTGTGGTATGAGAGCCCTTATGTCCAAAAAGATGTTGATTTTTAACATACCTTTAACTCTTTAACTGTGCTAATATATATATAAATACAAATGCAATTTGTTAGTAAAACAAGCGATAAAGAACAAAGCCCTCTACCTGTTTGATGTGTTTTTTGTAAGACTGGCTCACAGCTGTCGCTCTGGGCAGTGCTGATGCACAACAGGGCCAGCACAAGTGTCCAAAGTTGCCTCTTGCCGTCCAGCCAGCTCCTTCCCTGCTCTTCCGGCCACACATCACCCAACGCTCGCGCGCTCTGCAGCAAGGCAGCGGAAATAGGAGAGGGGACGAGGGATGAGGACGCAGGAGTTACCGCCCTCAGCTCACGTGCGGATACATGCCGGGATGCACTTATGGGCGACAGGTTGGGCATAGCACTGCTGGCGAATTTGAAATTCAGTCATGAGCAAAGTCACATTGAAGAGTTTCTTATTCAGCATGTCGACGGATGGAGCAGCAGAACTCTTCAAGCCACACGTCAGCAGACTTGAGGGAGGCAGCTGATGTCTTTATGCATACTCGTGATTGCCATCAGAAGCATCTGCTCCAGCAAATCCATAAATCACCCACAAAAAGATTTTTGTGTTTTAGCAAGATTGAATGGAGTTGATAATTTGTCTCCTGACAGCTTTATTCCTTGTGGGGAAGACTGCATGGCGCGCATCACTAAGGCTATATTTATATTTCGACTTACTCCTGAGGTTAACCAAGTAGCTTGACTGAATCTTTCAACATTCCAGACAAAGCAGCCAAGTCCATGCACTGGCTCACTTCAACATTTAACGCCGGTGTGGCTGTTGTTGTTGTTGTTGTTGATGATGATGATGATGCTGATGATGATGAGGATTGGCACACACACGAGGGAGAGTTAGTTGGAAGTGGCAGGTGCCAAACATGCTTAAGCCATTTGCAGCCCTTTCCTGTTGATCCAGCCACAGTCATGTCCATGCACTAATCAAAGCAGAGCATTGCATTATTTCTTATTGTTTCAGCTAATTGCATGCAGGAATTCACCGTGATTCTCTGAATGCGCAGACGCACGAGATCGTATCCAGTTGGGCTCCTCTTAAAGTGCGCTTTTGCAGTGACGGTGCTGAGTCTTCCTTGCTCTCCTTCTCCCCTCATCTGACTCGTACGCTGTCGTATGCTGCGCCATATCTGCTCACGGCCGTGTGGAGCCAGTCGCCTGCTCGACCCTCGTCTCTCACCTGTCACTTCCATCCACCGCCGTGGAGATGCGTGGGCTGCAGTTGGGCATCGCGGCGCATACTAAGAGCTTCTGCGTGGCGCGCCTCGCCCCTCACTGCTGCTCTCCCCACTTTCCCGACACGCCAGCGTTCCACGTTAAAGGGGAAGCGTCGCTAATAAATGCAGAGTGGAAACAAGCCTCCTCTCTTCATTTTATTGTGTGTGTATTTAGAACACAGATATGCGTATATGGACTGGATACAAACAGCAATTCAATGTTTTCTTGTTTTGATTGGACAAAAATCATGTAAACGTTCACAGTGCACGCTGGAAATATTTTTGTGAACGAACAAGCGAATGACTTCTCCAAGCTTCTCCAAGAGCTAAACAGAGTCGGGAGTCAGCCGACCTAGAGGCCGATCAGTGTGACGAGACTGGAGGTGTTGGTTAAAGCTGCCTTATAAAAAAAAAAAAAAAAAAAAGTATCCACTAATTTTGAGTTTTTTATTCTCAAGAAGCATTTCCCGCCTTGAATCACGCCGCACGCGAATCGGCTCTCAAAATGTCTGCTGCATTGCTATCACTGACGACAAAATGAATTCTCAAATTTATCGGTCGACATTTTCCAGGGAGAACTTAAGACGGTCTGTCTGCCAATTGAAACTTACTAACGGTCAAAGCTTTAGACACACTTTCTGATTCAGTAGTGTATCTGTATCTGTATTTCCACCTGCCCGACTTCCAAGCGGGGGAGGAAAGATCTAATCGCTGCGCACTCACGTGAATTCCAGCAATTGTAGTTCATGATTGCATTAGAGTCTTGTGTTTGTATGCCTGCATGTGCCTAATAGGTCTGGGCAGTAGTTAGTGGCCAGTGATACAGTGAGCAGGTCTGTAAATAATCCGAGCGATGTCAGCAGCACAGCCAATTGCATTGTGCAGGCTTGAGTACAGCCTCGGGATTCTGCACTCAAAGGCACCTGGCAAAGAGTCACGTTAAAGGTAACATTTCATCGGCAACGAATACAAACTTACAAATTATAATGTCCATATGATGTATACGTTTCTCTATCATGCATGATATGTGGTTAAATTGAAATGCTTTTTTTCCCAGACTGTTTGCTGTGCTTTCGTTTCACTTTAACAGTAGACGAAAAGGGTCGAATACACGCAGCAAACAGTTTGTTAGTTTTTCTTTTTCATAGTATGTCTGTAGTGTATGTCTTTAGGCAGACAAGAGCAACTTCACAATGATGATTACTATATGCTACAATTTTTGGAGAGGAATACCTCATGTCCTATTCTCCTTCCCTGCTCTGCCATTCTGCGCAATCCAAGGACAGGTTGACCATGATACGCAACCCTACTCCAATCAAACACAGGACCACAAGAAACATTATCTTACCGCGCACAGGCCAATAGTAATCAGTTTTCCACTTGGACCGAAGAGCAAGTGACACTTAACATAAGACGTGTGACTGATGGCCAGAAACTCTTAAACCACCACCATCCACGAATGTAAACGAAGAAAGAGCTAATCTTTAAATAGAGGGCCAATGGAGCCTGCGCGCCGATGTCCAATTCATCATCCGTCCATGGTGCTCACTGAGATGATCTACGGCACACTCAACAAGCGCACTGAGGTGACGGGCATTGAGAGTATGGAAATTGGGGGGAATTTACATTGAGTGGAACATTCACCTCAAAACACAGGCTATGCTTTACCTCCAGTGGAAATAACACTTTGAGCTCCTGTGTAGCTATGTAGTACCTTGCATGTGGGCCAAAATAGTGCGGCGATAGTGGGAGAACTGGAATAGAATGGAATAGAACAGAATAGAATAGAATAGAATAGAATAGAATAGAATAGAATAGAATAGAATAGAGTAAAATAGAAAACAGTTTCTGGTTGATACACCTCTGCAATATCGCATGGACATCGGGGACATTGCCTCTGGATTGGCAGACTGAGGTGGTGGTCTCCCTTTTTAAGAAGGGGGACCGGAGGGTGTATTCCAACTACAGGGGGATCACACTCCTCAGCCTCCCTGGTAAGGTCTATTCAGGGGTGCTGGAGAGGACGCTCCGTCGGGAAGTCGAATCGCAGATTCAGACTGAATCTGATCTGATTCAGATGCAGACTTTGCACTGGTCCGTTGTGGTAAAGAATGAGCTAAGGTGAAAGGTGAAACTCTCGATTTACGTGACCGAAAGAACAAGATCCCTGATACAAGCGGCCCAAATGAGTTTCTTCCGCAGGCTCTCTAAGGCTCTCCCTTAGAGATAAGGTGAGAAGCTCAGAGTAGAGCCGCTGCTCTTCCACATTGAGAGGAGCCAGATGAGGTGGCTCGGGCATTTATTTGGGATGCCTCCTCCACGCCTCCCCGGTGAGGTTTTCCGGGCACGTCCCACCGGGAGGAGACCCCGGGGACGACCCAGGACACGCTGGAAAGACTACGTCTCTCAGCCGGCCTGGGAACGCCTCGGGATCCCCTCGGAAGAGCTAGAGGAAGTGGCTGGGGAGAGGGAAGCCTGTGCTTCCCTGCTGAGGCTGCTGCCCCCGCGACCTGACCTCGGATAAGCCGAAGACAATGGATGGATGGATGAATGTTTTCTGTATAACATAAGTCAAAATAAATCTATGACCTTGTTTAAGTTTGACATCTTTGTGTTTTTTCAAGCATAAGGCTTGCAAATCAACCGGATCAGATTTCCGTGTGTTTGTGATGTAGCAATTTAGTAATTATTCAAATACCTGCCCACTTCATGGTCGCTACACACCCACTCATCTCCGGAAAACTGGCTGAGTGAGGACGTGGCTGCTTTAAAGCTTTGAATTACCTGCCAAACTCAGACGCGTTCAGGAATAAATGGCTTCAATTTTGGGAGTGGGGGGGGGGGGAATTCCGATGCATTTCGGAAACCCAAATTGTGCAGTGTTCCGGCCCAATTCGCGGAGGATGATTTCGTAAACATGAGCTTTCACACACCGCTGGAGCGGGTCTTGATCGAACGACCCAGCCTGGCAGTCGTAGCCAAGCCGTGCAAATACAGTAATACAGTAAAGTAGAACCTCGATTTACAATAGGGGGGAGGGGTCGTCCGTTAAATCCGATTGTCTGTTAAATTGAAGCACTTTTTTTTCGTGGCCTAAAAACACCTAGTAGAGTACAAAATTATTGTAAATAAATATGAAAAAGCTTTAAAATGTCTTAAAGTTTATCCAAACTTAACTCGCTGGAGCATAGGAAGGGGAGTTCAAACTGGACACTTCTTTCTGTCCGGTAAAGCTCAGGTACGTTAAATTGGGTTCTGTTAAATCGAGGTTCCACTGTATATAAAACCTTACATGTGTTGTGGTTTACAACAATATTTAACTATATTTATGTTGTCGAATGTAACTGTTAAATAGTGAAGCTTGCAGTCACTGTCGCCAAAATGTGCGTGAGCGGTGAGCATCATGCCGGTTACGTTGAAGTGACTCGATAGGACCACAGGACCCGCCTCTCAAAATATCCTTCTCTCTTTTATTTCACCCATGTCCCCTGCTCTGTTGTGATTAGTGAACAAACAAACCAATGCTTAGTGAATTCTGCTTCACGCTGATAGTAAGACACCCCACAAAGAATGATCCAAATATATGCGAGGTCGCTATGAATGCTTGGCCGCCAGGATATCACCAACGGTCAATCAGAGCGAAGCTGTTTTTCATATTTCAATTGAGAAAATGAACGCTGCAGTCAGACCAAAGTTTATTGACATGTCACATATTAATGAGAAAGCCGTCCGTCTCAACTGCCAGGTGAAAAAGATAAAAAGAGACTTGAAAAAAGGACATTCTGGGCATTTTCGACCCAAATTACCTTGCAAACCTGATAGAAGGACATCAAAGATTATTAAAACAAAAAAATATGGAAGGGGATGAAATGGTATATTCATGCCTTAATCGGGTTTACTACTTGTTTTCCTGAACTAATGTGGAAAAGGTCAAATGACTGCATATACGAGTGTTGTTTATTTATATCGTATTCTAAGTTTCTTCTTTGACCTCGAGAGCAGTTGATGCATAGATTGGGCCGTCTCAGTCTCGGAGTAACAACTGCCAGTGAAACCACATCCAGAATCAATAGAGTACTCAACTGTGATGGTAAGGACATATCTCACCATGAGAGCAATAATGGCCAACAGCCTGGCTTGCTCTCAGCAGGTAAATTGACCATTGTACTTCCAAGGATCATGTCTAAAAATATAGCGGTAGATCACTGAGGACTGAAAGGTGAACAGCTTTAGTGTTGAAATAATTCACAAATTTCGAAAAGAAACACACACCATTGTGGAGAGTGAAATCTAATGTAATAATTGTCTGTAAATTGTGCTGGTGTGTGTACATGTTGTAGGTTGTTATTGAGCAACACCTGCTGCAGCAGCAGTAGAGGTCATTCAGGACTCCTCCCCTGCAGTGTGCTGTCATAAGTTGGATCCGTGCCCTCTTCTCACCTTTTCTGTGCCTCTTATCCGCTCACCTCCTCCTCTGCCTCCTCCAAACATCCTCCTGCGTTGATAAGGGAGGACTGCACCACTATGATCAAGATTATTTATTATTTATACTAGACTCTTACAAAGTGGAGTGAAATGTACCCTCATACTGTATGCCCGCAGACAGCAACAATAAATAAAAGTGCAGCATTAAGGACACAATAAAAGCATTTCGACAAGCATCCATCCATCCATCCATCCATTTTCTACCGCTTAGCCGAGGTCGGGCACGGGGGCAGTAGCTTTAGCAGGGACGCCCAGACTTCCCTCTCCCCAGCCACTTCATCCAGCTCTTACGAGCGAATCCCGAGGCGTTCCCAGGCCAGCCGAAAGACGTAGTCTCTCCAGCACGTCCTGGGTCTCCTCCCGGTGGGACGTGCCTGGAACACCTCACCAGGGAGGCATCCGGGAGGCATCCGAATCAGATGGCCCAACCACCTCATCTGGCTCCTCTCGATGTGGAGGAGCAGCGGCTCTACTCTAAGATCCTCACGGATGACCGAGCTTCTCAAGCTATCTCTAAGGGAGAGCCCGGACACCCTGCAGAGGAAACTAATTTCGGCCGCTTGTATCCGGGATCTTGTTCTCGAGGACCCTGCCGAGGGTGTAGAGCTGGTCCACTGTTCCACGGCCAGGACAAAAACTGAGTCTGAGATTCGACTTCCCGACGGACCCTCCTCTCCAGCACCCCTGAATAGACCTTACCAGGGAGGCTGAGGAGTGTGATCCCCCTGTAGTTGGAATACACCCTTTTTAAGAAGGGAGACTACCACCCCAGTCTGCCAATCCAGAGGCACTGTCCCCGATGTCCATGCGATATTGCAGAGGTGTATCAACCAGGACAGCCCCACAACATCCAGAGCCTTTAGGAAATCCGGGGGAATCTCATCCACCCCTGGGGCCTTGCCACCGAGGAGCTTTTTAACTACCTCGGTGATCTCAACCCCAGAGATAGGAGAGCCCGCCTCAGAGAACCCAGACTCTGCTTCCTCATGGGTAGGCGTGTCGGTGGAATTGAGGAGGTCTTCAAAGTATTCTCCCCACCAGCTCACAATGTCCCGAGTTGAGGTCAGCAGTGCCCCAGCCCCACAAAGTGTTGATGGTGCACTGCGGATGGTGGACCACACACGGATGGTGGACCAGAATTTTCTCGAAGCCGTCCGGAAGTCTTTCTCCATGGCCTCACCAAACTCCTCCCATGCCCGGATTTCTGCTTCAGCGACCACCAAAGCCGCATTCCGCTTGGCCAGCCGGTACCCATCAGCTGCCTCAGGAGTCCCACAGGCCAAAAAGGGCCGATAGGACTCCTTCTTCAGCTTGATGGCATCCCTCACCGTTGGTCTCCACGAAGAGGTTCATGGATTGCCGCCACGACAGGCACCGACCACCTTACGGCCACAGCTCCAGTCGGCCACCTCAGCAATGGAGGCGCGTAACATGGTCCACTCGGACTCGATGTCCCCCGCCTCCCCTGGAACATGAGCAAAGTTCTGTCGGAGGTGGGAGTTGAAACTCCTTCTGACAGGGGATTCTGCCAGACGTTCCCAGCAGACCCTCACAATACGTTTGGGCCTGCCACGTCGGAACGGCATCTTCCCCCACCATCGGCGCCAACTCACCACCAGGTGGTGATCAGTTGACAGCTCCGCTACCTCTCTTCACCCGAGTGTCCAAGACAGGCGGCCCCAAGTCCGATGACACGACCACAAAGTCAAATCATCAAACTGCGACCTAGGGTGTCCTGGTGCCAAGTGCATGTGTGGACACCCTTATGCTTGAACATGGTGTTCGTTATGGGCAATCCGTGATGAGCACAGAAGTCCAATAGCAGAACACAGCTCAGGTTCTGATCGGGGAGGCCATTCCTCCCAATCACCTCCTTCCAGGTCTCACTGCCATTGTCCATGTGAGCATTGAAGTCCCCCAGCAGAACGATGAAGTCCCCAGCGAGAGCGCTCTCCAGCACCCCCGCCAAGAACTCCAAAAAGAGTGGGTACGCTGAACTGCTGTTTGGTGCATAGGCACAAACAACAGTCTGAACCCGTCTCCCCACCTGATGGCGAAGGGAGGCTATCCTCTCATCCACCGGGGTCAACCCCAATGTACAGCCGCCGAGCCAGGGGACAATAATTATACTCACACCTGCTCGGCGCCTCTCACCGTGGGCTTCTCCAGAGTGGAAGAGAGTCCAACCCAAAATCCCAAAGTCGCCCAAATGTGTAGCCCCCAGGTGGCCCCAATTGTAATTGTGGTCAATTGGGGCGACTCGCCCCTAAATGGGCGACTCTGAGGCACCCAAAACGTATACTTCTACGCCAAAAGGGGACGCCCAAAAGAGACAGTTCCTCTCGAGAGGACTGGTACCAGAGCCCAAGATATGTGTGGAGGCGAGTCCGACTATATCTAGTCGTAACTTCTCGACCTCACACACCAGCTTGGGCTCCTTCCCTGCCAGAGAGGTGACATTCCACGTCCCTAGAGCCAGCTTCTGTAGCCGGGTATCGGATCGCCAAGGTCCCCGCCTTTGGCCACCGCCCAGCTCGCACTGCACCCGACCCCTATGGCCCCTCCCACAGGTGGTGAGCCCATGGGAAGAGGGATGCATGTTACCCTTTCGAGCTGTGTCTGGCCGGGCCCCATGGGTGCAGGTCCGGCCACCAGGTGCTCGCCTTCGAGCCCCACCTCCAATCCTGGCTCCAGAGGGAGGCCCAGGTGACCCGCGTCTGGGCAAGGGAAACCTAGATCCATTTGTTTCTTTCTTCATAGGGGTTTTGGACACGTGCTTTGTCTGGTCCCTCACCTAGGACCTGTTTGCCATGGGTGACCCTACCAGGGGCGTGAAGCACCAGACAACTTAGCTCCTAGGATAAGTTATCAGTCAATTACAGGGCACATGCGGTCTAGCCTAACAACCATTCACACGCATTCTCCCCACCGATTCACAATGTCCCGAGTCGAGGTCAGCAGAGTCCCATCCCCACTATACACAGTTTGATGGTGCACTGCTTCCTTCTCCTGAGACGCTGGATGGTGGACCAGAATTTCCTCGAAGACGTCCGAAAGTCGTTCTCCATGGCCTCACCGAACTCCTCCCATAGTCCGGGTTTTTGCCTCAACGACCACCAAAGCCGCATTCCGCTTGGCCAGCCGGTATCCATCAGCTGCCTCAGGAGTGCCACAGTCCAAAAAGGCCTGATAGGACTCCTTCTTCAGATTGATGGCATCCCTCACCGCGTGTGTCCACCAACGGGTTCGGGGATTTCCGCCACGACAGGCACCAATTACCTTACGGCCACTAACTCGATCATCGAACTGCGACATAGGGTGTCCTGGCACGTGTGGACACCCTTATGCTTGAACATGGTGTTCATTATGGACAATCTGTGGTGAGCACATAAGTCCAATAACAGAACACCACTCGGGTTCTGACCGGGGCGGCGGGGGGAGGGCGTTCCTCCCAATCACGTCCTTCCAGGTCTCACTGTCATAGCCCACGTGAGCATTGAAGTCCCCCAGCAGAACGATGGAGTCCCCATCGGGAGCACTCTCCAGCACCCCCTCAAAGGACTCCAAAAAGGGTGGGTACTCTGAACTGCTGTTTGGTGTATTGGCACAAATAACAGTCAGGACCCGTCCCCCCACCCGAAGGCGAAGGGAGGCTACCTTCTCGTCCACCGGGGTGAACCCCAACGTACAGGCGTCGATCCGGGGGACAATAAGTATACCCACGCCTCTCACCGTGGGCAACTCTAGAGTGGAAAAGAGTCCAACACCTCTCAAGAGTACCAGAGCCCAAGCTGTGTGTGGAGGCGAGCCTGACTATATCTAGTCGGAACTTCTCGACATCACACTCCAGCTCGGGCTCCTTCCCTGCCATAGAGGTGACATTCCACGTCCCTAGAGCCAGCTTCTGGAGCCGGGGATCGGATTGCCAAGGTCCCCGGGTTCGGCCACCGCCCAGCTCACACTGCACCCGACCCCTATGGCCCCTCCCACTGGTGGTGAGCCCAGGGGAAGGGGGACCCACGTTACCATTTCGGGCTGTGACCCATGGGTGCAGAAAACAATAGAAATACAATTTTAATTGAAAGGGACTTTTAAGAGATGTGGGTTCCTTCTGCCGAATGTCTTCAAATAGTGGCCAGTGTTCTATTTTTGACTTGAATTTGTTGTCTACTTCTCGTGGCTTGTGTGATTGCTTTGTCTGAAGACTTCCTGCTATGTGCTTGGGAAATGCTGGAAGGTAAACAAAAGTTGAATTGACTGGCGAGTTACATGCCAGATGTCACACTATGTATACGAAGCTGACGCACCTATCTGCTGTGCTGATCGGCCATCTTTACACACTCTTTGGGAAAGCCACCCAGATGATGTTGCCCAAATTTGGGTGAAGCAAACTGCCCACGTGAGCGCAATGCAACTGCTTGGTGGAAGAGGAGTTTAATTTTCTTTAGTTTTTATCATTTCTGGTTGTATTCAGCTAAAGCATAAAAACAACACTTTTGATGGTGGCTCATGACTTTTTCGCACCGTATTAGTGATGTTCGATACCACAGATTTCCTTTTCTGATCCGACAATTCAAACTGGTATCGACGGTACCGATCCAATACTTGATGCAACGGTACGGTAGCTAAATCTAAAATGAAATCGTGTACTGTATTTCAAATCAGCTTCACAGATACTACAAGCCAGTTTTTAAATGTATTTATTTTGAGTGTATTATTTTTTTTAACTCTTTTTTATTTTTTAACTCTTTTTTAAATATTTTAAGGTGGCCATCAAACATAATGGCCATCAAACTGTTTTATAATGCTGGCTGACTAAAATTGTCATTGGTTGTAAATTTTTAATTCAGTAAATAAATGTGTGTGGGTGTCACAATAATTGCACAAATTCGTAAGTACATACATTTTAAAATATTGATTTAACGGTGAAAGCAAATTAGACTGATTGTAATGTCAAACGTATCGATATTTTGATTTGAGAATCGATTTTTGCGCATAAAGATCTGGTATCGGAGTGATCGGTATTTCAGCATGGATGCGCACAGTATAGTACAAGTTAAAATGCAGTTTGAGTCAGGTCAACCTTGCACTTCTCACAGCACGGTAGTCTGACTTAATATACTGTAATTCTGAATCTAGAATGACGTGAAGGAATCGTTCCCACGACAAATGTTTGCTCTCCAGGCTGCGGGCGACAGTTAAGTGCTCTCCGTCTGGTCAGTCCAATCAAATCAGCAGTTAATGCACACTAGATGAGGTCTGACAGTCGCACTAATCAGCCACGATTGTGTTTCAAGAGACGGCGCCTTTTAAAAATTTTTTTTTTTTTACGTTGTAACAATGTGGTATTGAGGTAACAGTTGACCAAAGCCAAGGCAAACTGTGGTTTAGCAAGTCCTCAAGACCTGTGGAAGTGTGCGGGCAATGAAAATGTGGGAAAGAGGGGTGAGAGAGATGGCGATGGAAAGGTCACATGACATGAGTCATCGTGAAGGGCACACCTCTTTCACTCAAGTTAGCACTCTCTTTTCCACCCATCTGTTTTGCTTTGCTATGTATTTGACTTGGAATACATAAACAGTGCGAATATGTTGAGGTAGCTGTAGTATTAATGTCTGCATTAGCTTGTGTTCGCCCTCACTATATTGTGAATATGTGGACACGTGAGTCTATTCTGTTCATTTGCAAAGCATATTTCTGTTGAGGGAGTCCCGCCCTCTCTACTCTGCCTGCGGCTGAATACCGAACCAGATCAGCCAATCAGCATTCTTATTTTGTGCGGCAGCATTAGCAACGAGAGCATCATCCCTGGCAATAATAAATCTCAGCTCTGACACTAGCATAGCTTTATGGGCCCATATAGAAACAAAAATGAATCGAATCTACAAAATTGATCTTAATCTGGTTACATTTTTGCCACACATGATGTATGATTTTTAATTTGTAAGACTATCATTAAATGACGGATAGCACAAGATGCACGATTCAAATGTAAATGTTAAAAATACATTGACGACTCTCTACTGCTAAAGCTTTCTGTCGGGCCAATTACATATTACTCGTGCACTTACTGTAATAGTCTCGTCACGCTACACTATTTGCATATCTGCAAATATGGCCACTCATGTGCCTGAGTAACATCTGCACCATTTGCACAATCGACTGAGGAGTATCTGCAACGTTTGCACTTCTAGTCACTTTAAACTGCATACATTTCTTGAAGTCCCGGCGCCCTTTGCACAATGGTCATTGCACTGGACTATTGCTCTATTAGTCATTCAAACTGCTCTCATTGCTAGAGAACTCTGCATCTTTTTGCACAATTGTCAAAAAAATTAGTAACAATAAATAAAAATTGTACTGGCATTACCAGATTACTAGCAACTTTTTATTGCTCAGTGACTGTTTTTCTCAATGTCTTGATGTCTCCAAAGTGTTCTCTGTCAATTGATTGTCTGTTGTCGTACTGGAGCGGCTCCAACGACCGGAGACAAATTCCTTGTGTGTTTTTGACATACTTGGCAAAATAAAGACGATTCCGATTCTGATTCTGATAACATGGTTCGTAGGTTACCCGAAGACGCTAAAACGTCATTAGGTGTGAATGTGAGCACGAATGGTTGTTTGTCTATCTAGTTTGTGCCCTACGGTTGGTTGGCAACCAGCTTCAGGTCGATTCCGCCTCTCGGCCAAAAAACGGCAGCTGCGATACGCTCCAGCGAAGCCGTCACCCTGTAGTGAGGATCAACTGTATACTGTAGAACATCTTGATTTTTTTGCATTGTGCCTTATACAGATATATTTTATACATTAATTTCGGTAACTATCTCATTTCTTTCAAGGGGATGAATAAACTACCTTTCGTTATTGATCTATTCTAAACACCTTCAGTTATAGTTTCATAATTTACTGATGGCTGAGCCCCTTGCTGTTTTTTTATTTGCTTGTTTTGCTGGTTCCGGCTCAGGGATCTGGTCCTGCTATTGTTTTCAACTCCTGTCCAAATGGAGTCCCTGCCTGCTTGTGGGGTTATGTGCTGTTCCTCTGCCAGGAAGTAAACACACAGACACACACAGGCCACGCACACCAACCACCTTCCTGTCAGAAAGTGTAAAGAGGTCACCGAGGTCTTGAGAATTTCGATGAGTTCTCCGTCTGTGTGTGTATACGGTCTTAGCAACAGCTTGCTCTTGTTGCTATGGTGATTTCCTGCTGTAGTCCTTTGGCGAGCATGCACTTTCACGACATTATGCATATTTTCTCAGCGTCAGGGAGCTGTGCATACGCCTCTCATGATTATGTTTGGCTGTATAGATTCATTC
This sequence comes from Phycodurus eques, assembly GCF_024500275.1. Taxonomy (NCBI): domain Eukaryota; kingdom Metazoa; phylum Chordata; class Actinopteri; order Syngnathiformes; family Syngnathidae; genus Phycodurus; species Phycodurus eques. Next base: position 48,534,738 of record NC_084525.1, read on the forward strand.
CTATGTTTGAAACAAATTGGGAGAATAACATCACCACATAGCAATAATCCCCCCAAATTCTTCAGATAATCTTTTACCCTCAGAAAGGAAAAAAAATCAAAGAAAGATTGTTTTCCAATGTTCAAAAACACGCATTTTGGAACATGAAAGCGGTTTTTCAGTTGTGGCACATACAAACGGAAAACATAATCAAATTATGGTCACAATTGTTTTTGAGTAAATAAAACATTCTCTTGGAAAGTAGTCTTCTCATACAAAGAGGGATTTCCCATCGCAGCACAACACATCTATTGTGTGACTGCTGTTGAAGCTTCGCCTTGAGACAGTACTCACGATATAGGATTTCATAATTAATAGGAAAAGCGCATCATGAAAATGTTATGCCCCAAGATTAACCCAGATATATTTTCAACTGTAGATTCTCTGTAGCCAATGTAAATACTTTCAGCTCAGCATTTCTGGCAGCCGCAGTGGCAACTAGGAAAGAATCCACTTCAAACTCATCGTTGAGGCTATTGGATCTGTCCCAGCCTTCTCTCTTGGTGTTTTATTTGTATACATACAGGATTTACGCTAACTCCAAAACTATATGGTGTTTCTATGACCCTCATTTATGGCACTATAGTAGGCACATCTTGTAATCATGTAATAACCATGTAGTAATCACGTAATACCACACATGCGCAATCAATTCTGCCTTCTCCTGCATGAAGACACGCTGTTTCAAATGAAGACAGTGCAACTCATGATCTCGTTGTATACGTCATGTTTAGGACAGCACAGAGTAACACAGAACAAATAGTGACAAAACCTTCCCCCTGACAACATTCGGCACTCGAGCACTCAGGGGCTGATGCAAGCTTCCCACAGCAGGCATCTACGTGTGTTTGCATGTCTGTGTTGCATGTACCTTTTTATCATTCTGCATGTGTAGGTCAGGGGAATAGCAGCGGCAATTACATTTAACATATTTTAAATGTTAGCAATACAGAGCACACTGATCGAGCTAACAAAGGCATGTGGTTAACAGTCTTTGATTTGTGTCACAGTTTCTTAACACTCAATGTTTGGCCTCTTTTTTGCCACTTTCAATATGAAAACGACATCTGTGTTCTGAGGATCAGTTAGCAGAAACGCTGATATAGTACACACGTAGAAATCCTTACAAATGCAGAGAATTGTGTGCTTTGTGTTTTAAAACTGCCGGCTGTTTCCCGGAGCTGCCGTTTTCTCCGACTTTTAAAACTTTAAGCAACATGGAGAAATGTCTGACGCGGGCTTCTCGAAGAATTTTCTCACTGCTTGCAATTTTTAATGCTGCGATGCTCCCAAACAAAAAAACAGAGAGCGGTTAGAAAACACTAGCTCCACAACTGTAAATGAAGGATGTTGTTTGGTAAACTGTACTTTATATACAGTATCAACCAATTTATTTGTTTTCATTTGAATTCTTGCCTTTTCCGAACTTTTTTTTTGTTTTTGTTTTCGAAAGTTGATCGACTGGCAGGCGGGAGCTGCTATAGGCACCAAGTAAGAGGACGCCAGTCAGAAGGCAGAGGGGAATTCTTCGTCAATCAAGTTTATCCCGTTTGGTCCACAGAAATACTGCCTTCACGTCCCTGCAGAGACAAAAGGGCCGTAATTTAAAAAAGCGTAACGAAACATCAATCAGTCATTTTCCGTACATTTTCGGGCTGCTTTTGAAATATTACCTGCACGAGCGACAGTCGACGAGGGAGCATCAAAACTTCCGGGCGACCTGGACAGCTTCCACCTGGGAAAATGACATGCAAGGCAATATTGTCAATGAACTGCTCGTATGAATGATTATATTACAATATATTTTACTTTTCTCTCTCCTTAGCATGAGCAAATCCAAATCCAAAACTTATCAGCGAGAGCGGAGAGACCTTAATTTGACCATGGATTCATGTGAAGATTGCATACATTCATAAATGTTTACATTTATGAATGTAAAATGAGTGATTCCTGCATCAATATACAATATATATTTTCTCACTCCCCCACAAATAAATGAATTGCAAACCAAAGATGAAGACCCTGTCCTATAATGTCATGACTTCCCGCTTGTTCCATCAGCGGTCAATAACTGGCACAATAAAGATGGCGTTATGCATATCATATACACACTTATAAAGCGCTTTTATCTACACCATCATGGTTCGTTCACAGAGGCTCATATTCGCCCACCGACGGGCAGCTGCTGCCGCGCAAGACGCCGCCAGGCCCACGGGGAGCAATTTGGGCCAAGGACACCTCGACAGCAGGCGGTTGCAACCGGGACTTCAACCGCCGACCCTTCGGTCACGGCCCGCCGTATGAGCCGCAGCCGCCCCGAAACACAAAACTCGAATGGAAGAATAAAAATAAAATGCGCAAAAAGCGAGGAGAAGAAAGTATACGGCGTGTTCCTTTCTCTCTCTGATATTGTATAATCACTTTGCTTTGGGATTGAGCAAGATGTAGTCAGTTGCACGAGGCAGATGATAACTGCCTGTTTATGTGTGCGAAAATGACGTCGCCGAAGGGGAAATAGAATAACACTTTTCAGAGGTCTTTAGGTTGTTTTTTGAATTCTCCCCTTACGTTGCAGGTTTTTAATGTGATTGCTATTTTCAAAGTGCTCTTGTCTACTCGAGGGTTAACATTATTCCCTTGACGCGCAGGACGGGACAGCTTGACACTGACACCTTTTACATGAGCTCGCCCCTTCTCACCGTTGTTTCACTCCGTCGTTCATGTCGAAAAGAAAAAAGAACAACCTCAAATGAAGCAAAGAGGTACAGTAACTAAGGATGTGAATTATACTACATATGTCAAGGGAAATGTCATGTCGCTCTTCCTTTTCAGATGAATATCTCAAGTCTTTGCTGCTCTTGGGTAAAAACAAACATAGGTCACAGAGACAAACGAGCCACCTGTTCTGCTGGCGGGCGATGATGGCCGCCAGGGGGCAGAGACGAGAGAAGCAAGGTGGACATGCTTGCCATCCACAAAGTCAACTGAAGGTGAACGTTCGACACACAAACAAAACAAAACAACAACAACAACAAACAAACAAAAAGTCTGTTTACCTCAGCAAACGACATGAGTATTTGACACAACCTCTTTGGGAGCATTCCGAACAAACAGGAAGCCAGCAGCAGTACCTTTGCAGCCACTTTGGTGGTGAAAGGGAAAGAAATATATGCCATTAGGGCACGGGTGGGGGGGGACGTGCTTGGAACTCACTTGTGCCATCGATGGGTCAAGCGCTCCCCCTGCTGGGCGCCATCGGTGTTGCACCCAGGATAGCTAAACAGTCCATTCAGAATTCCTTGAAGGCTGTCTCTCCATCCGCTTCCTTCATTCAGGGCGGGAGTTGATGGGAAGTTTTGGATCGTCGCGCGGCTGCATTTAGGAAATCTGCTCGCTGCCGGACGCCCTCCGCGAGGCTGCGTTCACGCACACGCCCAGCCGACGTCAGCAACGGCGGTCCTTGAAGACGGATGCTCATCTTCAATGTCGCTCCCGAGCCATCTGGGAGGTTTCTGTGGAAACAGGGGCGCCATGGCAACGGTGCTCGGGGTTACCCAGGAAACGGCCGTCGCCATGGAGATTGCATCACGGCGGGGCGATATTTGAGGCGTCCAAAGAGAAGCGCGTGTGTGCGCGGAAGAGCTCGGCCTCCCTCTTTTTTTGTTTGCTTGTTTTTTGTTTTTTTTGCTCCCGTTCTCACACGTGTCTTGAGCGGGTGATGAGACGCAGCACGGCGGTCCGCGCGGCACCTCCAAAAGCCTCTATTCTACACATGTAGTAGCACTTTGGACTCGACTTTAACGCACGATAACGGCATAGCACAGTCTAATTGATAAAGGCTAATATAGGTTAACTTGTTGTGTTCCCCAGCCCTCCCCCCCCCCCCCCCACCCCAGACATTACGCGTTTCTAAAGACACATTGAAAACATCGAAACGATCGCACGTTGGCTACGACTGATGAATCACAACTCACGTTAATACGACGCGAAGGTCATTAGACGACACATTTGAGGTCTCGATAAAGCTTTTCCGTCAGCGGCTACAACGGGCGTCCTCTCTATTGCAGGCTTTTCAGGAGTGCCTTTTCTCCACACGCGAATGATTTTATTTGGACATCGTGAGCTCTGAAACCAATTGTAATTCTCTCAATGTGAGCAGACGGGACTTTGTCTCCTTTTTTTTTTTTTTTTTTTCCTAACTCCTCACTGATCCAGCACCGCTCCCGTGCTCGTTGACCTCCGACCCCGCGCACGTCCACTCGCGACGTCCGTGACAGCGGAACCGACTACACGTCGGTGAAGATCTTCTTGTCGACGCCGATGCAGTTCTGCGAGTTGTTCTGAGCGCTGGTGGGAAAGTTGGGCTGCTGCTTGAAGGCGCTGTTGATGCCGTGCTCCTCCATCACCATGTACTCGCTCTTGCTGAGCGAGGAAGATGAGCGCGTCTTCCTCAGCTCCTCGGGCTCGGCCAGCGGCTGACAGCTGCCCACGTGCAGGTACTGGGCCTGCTCCTCGCCCTCCGTCTCCCTGTGGTAGAAGTAGTTGAAATTGGACACGATGACCGGCACGGGCAGCGCGATGGTCAGCACGCCGGCGATGGCGCACAGAGAGCCCACGATCTTGCCCCCGATGGTGACCGGGTGCATGTCCCCGTAGCCCACGGTGGTCATGGTGACCACGGCCCACCAGAAGGCGTCCGGGATGCTGTTGAATCCCGAGTCCGGGTCGTCGGCCTCGGCGAAGTACACGGCGCTGGAGAAGAGGATGACGCCGATGAAGAGGAAGAAGATGAGCAGGCCCAGTTCTCGCATGCTGGCCTTGAGGGTCTGACCCAAAATCTGCAAGCCTTTGGAGTGACGCGAGAGTTTGAAGATGCGGAAGACGCGCACCAGGCGGATGACGCGCAGGATGGCCAAGGACATGGCCTGCTGGCCGTTCCCTTGCCGCTCCGCCAGCTCCGTCCCCAGGGTGATGAAGTAAGGGATGATGGCCACGATGTCGATAATGTTCATGATGTTCTTGGAGAACGTGGCTTTGCTGGGACACGCGAAGAAGCGTACCAGAAGCTCGAAGGAGAACCAGATGATGCACAAGGTCTCCACCACAAAGAAAGGGTCCGAGAAGGGGCTGACCGAGTAGGCGAAGGTGCCGTTAATCGCCGGCGCCGCGGGGAGGGCGTCCCGGTTCTCGTCCCGGAATTCGGGCAGCGTCTCCAAGCAGAAGATGACGATGGAGATGAGAATGACCAGGACGGAGACGATGGCGATGCCCCGAGCCGGGCCCGAGCTCTCTGGGTACTCGAAAAGCAGCCACACTTGCCTCTGGAACTCGTTCTCTGGCAGGGGCCGCTCCTCCTCCTTGATGAAGCCCTCGTCCTCCCGGAACTTCTCCATGGCCTCCTCGCCCAGCTCATAGAAGCGAATCTCCTCCGAGAAGATGTCGATGGGGACGTTGACGGGTCTCCTGATGCGCCCTCCTGACTGGTAGTAATAGAGAATGGCATCAAAACTGGGTCGGTTCCGATCGAAGAAGTACTCGTTCCTGAGGGGGTCGAAGTACCTCATCCTCTTCTTGGGGTCCCCCAGCAGGGTCTCCGGGAACTGCGACAGGGTCTTGAGCTGCGTCTCGAAGCGCAAGCCGGATATGTTGATGACCACCCTCTCGCAGCACTCGTGGTCCGGTTCGTATCGGTCCAGAGAGTGGTGGCCCGGGAGCGCCGCCGACTCCTCCAGCATGTTGTCGCACGCTACCACGGTCATGACGTCAGCCTCCGTCTCGGTGTACGCGTGGTTCACCAGGTTGTCGCCCCGTGCTTTGCTCACGCTCGGCGGGGGTGATTGCAGGAGGCTCCGGTGGTCGTCCATGCGCGGCTCACGACGCATCCGGGGACGGCCGCCTCGCCCCCTCCGCGGCGGGACGCCGCCGCTACAGCCCGCTGTCTGGCGTCTCCGTCGTCCTCCTCCGCTCTCGCTCCGCTCGGTTGTTGCTGCTCCCGCCCACCACCGGAGACGCGGGGGTTATAAACGAGCCTTGCACCCGCCCACAGCGCGCCGCGCCCGGGTGCGCAGCCAATGGCAGCGCGCAAAGGACGCGCGCTCAACGCGCAACAGTCGGTCGTCGTTCAACTCGCAACGTTCTATGGGCGTGCCCGCCTGTCCTGCGTGTCGCGCGCTCAACTCCATTTCCACAGCGCTTCATCAAACAACCGCACCTGGAACAAAAGTGTTGTGCAGATTTGCGCATAAAACAGAATCAATCAAATGATGATTGATTGTCCTCCACCCCGCCCCTTATGTTTAATGCAATCATGGAGACCTCGGGCTTCACCGACCATCCGAAAATGTCGTTGTCGTGCTCATTCGCCACAACAGCCAGCAAGCGATTTGTAAACGGGACTACATTTGTTCCTCCCAATATACTGGAGTATCCATTGATCGAAATATCACACGTTGTATTATTCCCCCCAAATTCTTGTTCCACTGGGTTGCAGAAATGTTCCAAAACTGTTGCTGTCCAAGGTTCTGAAATGAAAAGTTTCAATCAAAATAAAATCCATCTTTTTATGCATACGTATTTCTATTGAGGTCTGGTTAGCTGCACCCTTTGCCCCCTCTGCGCCCCCCCCCCCCCTTGGCGACCATTCCCAATCAGCCCAATCAAAGTGAGACTTTTGTAATGTCCATGACAAACATTACACTCAAATGACGACGATGAGTAAAGCCAAGTCGCAAGTGAAGCTGTGCGTGGCTTCCACGTGACTTTTCACGAGTCCACCGGCACGCTCATCGTGACAAGAAGTAAGAGATGGTCGGTTATTATTCTGTTTGGCGGAAATGAGGATCATCCTCGCGTGGAGGGTATTAGGAGGAAAATACTGTGGCAAAAAAAAAAGAAGAAGTATTTATGCGAAACTGCTGGGCACTTGCGTGTGCACCCCTGCGTGTGCGTGGGTGGTTGTGGATTTAGCTGGTAATAAAATGAAAAATACAGAAACTTGGCTACATGTGCTGAAAAGGAAACATCAAATATACTCTTAACTGGTGGTTTAAAACCTTCATGGGCACTTTTTACACACCGCTGAATGTCTTTGAGGATGACGTCACACACGCAGATTCTCGCTGCGCGAGTGAAGGGACTGACTGTTTGCATATCGAGGCCACACTGAACAAGCCTCGCATTAAAGATCCACTGGGACAGAGCTCGGAGACGGGCGAAGGGGGCCTCGAAATGTGGGTTCGACAGCGCCGCGCTAAATATAGAACGAGTCCGACTCCCAAGTCAGCCGACAAAACTGTGCTACAAAAAGGCAGTGAAGCCGGCCTGGAAACATATAGCTCCGGGGGTGTGTGTGTGTGTGTGGGGGGGGGGGGAAGTGGGTCATTATGTAGGAAGACGAACTCAGCCGGCTGAAGTCACGGACATCTGGTTGCGCTTGGGAAAATGGCTTGGTGCGCATCCCCCTCCTGAGTTCACTCAGACAATTCCCGGAAAACGGACGGGGTTTGAAGTGAATTTACAGGATGTTAATAAGGCGGATCACGACCTGTCTCGAGGTCTTGGGCCGCACTTGCGATACTGTGTCGGCGATACTGTTTATTTTTGGGGGATATTACCCGAAAGGTTGAATATCGTAATAGGATCCAGATGGTAATTACGCCTCCTTCGTTCGGTGACATGCTCTCACCACCCAGTGTTCATGATCTCATAACCCGCCGATACTCGCAAATAAAAAAAAAAAAAGGGCAATTGGGGAGGGGGGAATGAAAAACAACACCTGGACTTTGCAGCTGCACATGACAGAGGCAAAGAGGAGGAGGACGGCGAGAGGCAGAGAGGACGGGCCCATCTGTGGAACAAAGGCCGGCTGGACAGGAGCTGCATCACATCCCGCTGTAACCCCGGCAACAAGGTTGGGGGGCGGGGTTCGGGAGGGGGGGGGGGGCAACGGCAGGGAGAGGGAGCAACATGGCCGTGACACTGCGAGCGTGCGCTTTTTTTTCTTAAGCCTTTCAGTCCGACTGTCAGCGTAATAAATATGAACGCGTTGTATGGATGCGTAAGAAATAAGAGACTGACTGGGAGCTCAGCACCCCTCAATCGCCGATTTTAGAACCCCCCCCCCCCCCCCCCCCCCCCCCCCCCCCCCCCCCACCCCGGCTGATCATGTTTTATCCATACTGAATCTCCGGAGCCAAGGGGACTTTGATGAATTATTAAGCCTCTTAATTATCTATTAAATAGATGTTTTTGTTTTGTTTTTCTGTGATGTGTAAAGTGCATGAGGACAAAATGGAGGAGGAGCAGGAATAAATCACACGTAACGCACAAACTGGAAACAGGACACGACTAACATATTTCAATAGCACTTCAAGTACATTTATAAGTGTGTACTTTTGTGCTTTGGCATAAGTAAGGGGGTGGCTGAAGAACTTTTACCAGACTTTTACTTTTACCGAAGGACTGAATACCAGTGCTTTTGACATCCCTGACATGTTCCTGAGACAGCCGGCGCCACCTGGTAACGTTCCCCGTAGTCCCGAGTCCGCCGTGACTGAAAAGCAGGTGGAGGAGCAGCGAAGAGTCGACGAGGACGGGCAGCGACAGAGGACAGCGACAGCCAGGAACACCCAACATTCACTGTGGCCGCAAGGCGGAAAAAACACCCAAAGTGCAAAGTCAACACAGAAAACCCCCCAGCTGACACCCACAAATATATGCGCCATATATACGGAAGCGTCTCCGGCCCGCGTGCGGCTTCTTTCTCAGGCGGTGCGTCTTGCTAAGCGGGGTCAGCTCCTGTTTGCAGACGGCAACGTGAGCCACGCGCGTGCAAAAAAAAAAAAAAAAAATACGAGCAAAATCGGAGTCTTGTCTGGGATTTTTGCGGATGGGCAACACCTGCCACTTTCACCGGTCCTACCTAATCGAGTTTCATACGGCGTCATAATATCAGACAGTCGTAAACGACTGTGTATGCCTTCAAATCCATTTATATGCAAGCCCATACTACAGTTGTGCCCTTGAAGTCAAGGTCAAACAGAAGCGCAATGACCCACTACAAACATCCAAACAAAAAAGAAAACAAACAAAAAAACGACCTGCGACCTTGACCTGTGCTCACCATTGCATCCCCGACCTTCATACATGGAAACCCGATAGGGAACAAAGCACATGAGCTGAGGATTGCCCTGGCAAACCTTTGTCACGTACTAGAACACGACGTAATAAGAAGGCGCTCTAAACTGGGATAGCGGTAAGCAAATGGTGCACACACACTTAGTGCAAGAAGGGGCTTTTTTGGGGGGGTTAGTTTTTTTTAATTTCAACCCTGACGAACATCCTACAGCCGCGATTGTCTCCTTGTTAATTAGCTTTTTGGTCCCTGTTGTATAGGCGGACAACGTGATAAAAGTATTAACCCAATTTCCTCACAGCATCCCGTAAAAGGCTTGCATGACATAACGCCCACAGCGAAGCGCGCGCGCGGACGAACCGATGATTTATCTCTCTTCTTTTTAATAGGAGGAGTCATGAGAGAGCAGGACACTTCCCATAGAAAACTTTGCAAACGATCGAAGAACTTGCTTGAGGTAATGGACTGGGAATTCTATTTTAGTCAGCGGCATAATTCCGAGACACAACGTCAGTACATGTGCGCTTTGCGACTCACCTCCACTGCTGGGACGCAGTGCTCGTTCGGCTTGGAGAGAAACGAGGGCTGAAGGAACGAGAAGAGCTGGGGTCACCTCCTGCGTGAGAATACGTAGAAGGCGGCAAAAAAAAAGCGGAACCACCAAAGAAAGTTCAAGAAACACAGCAAATGAAAAACATCCAGTTGCTGATGTTGAATTGGGATTCCCGGTGTCTGACCTCATTGATTTCATCAGACAGCAGCTAATTCATTAATAAACTAAATCCATTAGTTGATTTCTCTCTCTCTCTCTCTCTTTTTTTTTTTTTTTTGAAATAAAAAATATTTATTTTTGCATTGCAGTGGCAGAAATAACACAGCTTCAATAGCTCGTCTCAAACAGCTGCTCGGGAAAACATTTAACACCTTAAGCTGCCAAATGTACTTATTCATCTTTCTGCTTATGTAACCGGGCAGAGGACAAACAAATATAGAAGTTAAGAAATGCTATAATAAAATGTATAAGGAAGGACATTTATTTGATCAACTTTTAGGAAGTTTTAGTTATTGGACTACATGGTCAAAAAATAATAATTATTATTATTTTTTTTTTTTGTTACCTCAACTCATTTTTCTGAATCAGAAAACCAAACAGCTTCCGGTGTCCCATAATGCAGCATTTCATGGAGCCTGGAGAGACAATGCATTTTCGGGCAGCTGATTACGTGCAAAAAAACAAACAAACAAAAAATAACCCCTCCCACCACATACTCGGAAATTCTCGATGATCCAGTTTACATCCGGCAATGTCGCCCATACTGTGCAGAGTGAACATCACATACTCAATTTGACATCATCCTAAGTATTAATAGTATGTTGGCATGACTGTCATATACTGCCTGCAGTTCCGTTATTGTAGCCGGGAGGGCGCTGTGCTTTCTCTCTCTCTCTTTCTCTCTTTCCCCTCCCTTCCCTGTTTTCAGCACCTGTCTCCAATCAGCTTTCTCGCCACCGGTATATAAATCTGCCTGTTCCAGGAAATCCTCGCCGAAGTATTGCAGTTACTTTCAGTGGCACCACGGCCCTTTTACCTCCCGCAAGTCGCCCTGTTCCTCGTTTCCCTAGTTTTTTTTTTTTTTTTACTCACTCCTGTGTCCCCTCTTTTCCCCTTCAGACCACAGTAGCGCATCCGGCCTCCGGGTTGTCTGGACAAACTGAAGTCTTTCTCCCAGGTCTCCCGTCATACCCCATTGTCATTTTAGTTTGTTTTTGCTGTGGTTTCTCTCATTGATGTTTTCCTGTTTCTTGTGTCTCTCCTGTGCCAAGGTGTCATCGGCACCTCCAGTCACTCCGGCTAAAGAGTGTGCGTTGATAAATCCGGAAAATAAATGCATTACGCATGTATTTAGGGGTGATTCGTTATGGGAGAGCAATGTCACTGACGACGCACTCGTTCAGGTGTTGATGCAATTTATAAAGTAGTGCAATGGATCCCTTCTAATTTTGCATTTGTCGTCGTGTTGGAGCTGTGCCATTTTGCCCACGGCAAAGAAAATTGCTTCTTGGAGCATGCTCAAACAAACAAACAAACAAACAGTGGTTTACTCTGCATGGCAACACTGAGCAGATTTCTCCGAATAAATAGTTATTACACATAATATGCATGTAAGGTAATGCGTTCCTACAGTGGAACGTCGGTTGACGATTGCTGCAGATCAGTTGAGCCTAAACATCATTCAGTTCGTGCGTCACCGTATTTCGTTTTTTTGTTTTGCGAATTTATGTTTCAATAACGTCATCGCAGTTCGACATCGCGGAGGAGGCTGCTCCTGTCTAGCGGTTACTGTAGTCCAAGCTCGTGGACTCAGTGTGTAGAAGATGATTTTCGACAGCTATTGTGTTTTTTAATTTTTTTTCTGCAAAGCTGCATTTGGTTCGCGTCTTATTTTGTTCTCCAACGCAACCACGGAAGACTCCTTATCCTTTCAGCGTGGGTCCAAATCTCACACTGACTCGCTAACTTGGGGGACTTGAGAAAACCTCAGCCCTGTTCACACTCCATCAATGTTACAATGGAGGGATGGGAGAAGCATCCTATGAACGTGTAACTCCTGTTTCCATTGTCAGTTTATTATTGGGCAGATCAATGTTGCGTGACCAAGAACTGGAAGAGGATGACTCCGCAGCACCTCTGCCGGTGGCAGCCAAGCAGTGTGCTAACTTTGCGCTCACTTGCTTCGCCGACACAATCCATAATTCAACAATCGGTAAAAGGTATAATTCCGACGTTTAATTGTGATTTTAAAATGATCGTGCGATTGTTGTGAATATTCACTTCAGGTTGGCACGTTCACGTGAAATGTTAGTTCTTCCCCAGGGGCCATGAACGTGACCTAGAGATAAAGTCAAATTATTCATGACTTCCATGTCTATTAGTCTGCAGACTAAAGCCATGTGAAAAGGCCACCCGACTCTCCGTGCGTCACTCTGACCTTCAGGAAGACTAAATTTGGAACGCCGCATAGAATAAAGTGAAGAATGGTGGGCCGGAAGGTAAAGCAGAAAATAGGTGTGTGATTAGAGGTGCTGGGGATTGCTCTTTTACACAGCTGACTGTCCTCTTGCCTGGAATGGCTTCCACCATAGAAACAAGGTCTAATAGGAGCGCATTAATAATGAAGCAGACAAGAGAATAAAGCTGCCAATCAAAGCGCTCCGGTCTCCGCCGGGCCGAGTGAATAATTCACCACGGTCGCTGATGAGAACGGGGAAGGTAGGGCGGAGAAAACGAGTGTCAAAAGTGGAGGAAGAGCACGGCGAAGGAGGCTGATGTCGCTGCATGCCAGCGAGACAGAAAAGACCAGAGGAAGAAAGACAGCTTTTCGCTTGTTATGTAACTCACAAGAGAAGGAGGGAGATGGATGTGGCTCGCAGACAGCTCAGGACATGACAAAATCCAAGTGGAAAAGGTGAACACGGAACACACAGCAAGAAGAGCGCTGCAACCGGTTGCTCGGTCGCATTCAAATACAATTTGAGGTTTGACCTTTGTTCCTGTTGCGTGCTTCAAGGCCGCCGCTAGAGTGCAGACTTGAATGACACGCATGAAACGGGTTTGGCCCAAACCCGGAATCCCGCCGCATGCCACACACCGCTCACAACCGCACCGCACAGAAAAACACAATGGCACAGCGGTTTCCTCTGCCGCCACTTCAATTAGCAACAACAACAGAAAAAAAAAAGGCGGCCTGTCACTTCCTGGCAAACTGTCAGTTTTATTCGCCAACTAACGGATGTTGGCTCATTATGGCTGCTGTGTGTCTACAAATGGAAAGCATTCGGAGGCACATGGTTCGACATGCAGGTTGTGTTTTCCATTGCGAGAGGTCAAGAACGTTCTTTCCATTCATCGGTGCTGGGGAATGGAATGTTGCAACGGGCCTAGGCTTTCTTTACCTATATTCAGTATTGTATATCGTGCACTTTTGAAAAGAGTACTTTGCTCAAAATTAGAGTAAGACCTTTTTCGTTGTGTAAAAGGTCTTACTCTAAGACGTGGGGGGGTCTATTGAGTGTGAAAACGCAGCGGCCAACACCGTGCTGGAGTTGTAAACCACCGCTGCAGTCTTTCCTTCATGACCCATTTTTTTTTTTTTTTTTTTTTCCCAGCATCCTATTTCCACATGTGTCTGATGTACACACGTGGATAAAATTGTTGGCACCCTTTTCATTTCCCCAAAATCACTTTGTCAAACGTCAGTGCGACCTGACAGTAATACATGACGTTTTGTGCCTCGAATTTGATTTGCAAGAAAAACAACCAATCAGAGACCAAAGGCGTGCCAACAATTTCCCGTGCACTGACCGGAACGCTTATATCCAGCACTGACCTGTTCACTCGGGCTTCAGGAGCTTTGCTGAAACTATGGCAGAATATCCAACTCCGGAAAAGAAACAAATGCAAACAGGGATGGACATGGTTGCCTTTCAGAGGTAGAGGATCTTTATCCCGTTGAAGGACCCATGAATGGGGGCCGAGGCAGAGCTTTCTGACCCCGGGCAGCGCATTTCGCTCCTGAGCGCCTTGACAGTCTTGAGATTTCGATTCAGGCGATCTTTTATTTCTATACAATGTACAGCCCGTTGTGTGCAGCTGTGGTTGTTTTAAAATACAGTTACGACTATGGACAGTTTGTCTTCAATGAACCTAAACGGCATGTTTCGGGAATGCGGGAAGAAGCCGGAGTACAAGGGAATCAGATGAACTGTTGCCCTTTACAAAAAAAAAAGAAAAAAAAAAAAAAAAAAGATTTTATTTGTATTGCAGCTTCCATTTGCCATTATGATTGCTAGATAAGCACTGCGGCTCCCAGTTGGTCGTTAAAAGGAACTGAGCAGGCATGCAGTACACCGCCTTTCGTGCGAGGGCCCGGGGAAAAGCACACGAAATAGAGAGTTGAGATGGGAAAGGTGAGCGGATTATGCAAAAATAAAAAAGGTGAAAGGCAAAGAGCCCGTCTTTGTATGAGAGTACAAAAGAGAATACAAAGAGTCTCAGACACCTGATCAACAGAGTTGTAGCCCAGAGTGAGAGAGCGAGACAGAGACGAGGGCATTAAGTGCACGGTGCGTGCGCGTATGGAGGATTTATCGGGGGACGACGTGAGCGGTGGGAAGCAGGTCCCTATTGTGCCGCTTTCACTAATGAGGGTTTGGGTTTCCAGAGCGGCCCGTTGCGAGTGTGCCGCGGCCCGGTCCAGGAGAGCAAAGGGGGGGATGAAGGGGCAGCCCGTTTGACGAATGCGAAAGGGAATCGGATCTTAATTTGACCTTCGGGTTCCGCACGATGCATACCGGATGATATTTGGTTCGGAGAAATACTGTATTGTATACGGGTTAGTTGTTTCTGCATATAAACACGAAGCTCACGGAAGAGTGAGAAGAGGAGGCGGCGAAAAAAGAAATGGAACGTTTTTTTGTAGCTGACCGGATAAAACGCACACTTCTTTGGTCAAGCGAACACTGAATTATGTGGAAACAAACAACTTTTTGGTAGGTTGCTAGTGGAAGCAGTCCAAATATGGAATTTCAGGCTTTCATTTTGAAAATGTGTGATTTTTGAATGTTGAAATTGAATGAGCTGAGCATGGTGTGTATAGTGTCTGTGAGTTTATATGCGTGCATGTAGATATGCATATATAAATAAGAGCTCCAAAAGAAGAGGGCAATAAATAAGTGGAGTAAAGGTTCGACTTCTTTCCAGCCTTTTTCGGAGATGGGAATGAAATGATTGTGCTGTTTTCTTTTCCATTGTGCATTTTGTCCTAATATTCTGTTTTACTTTGTCCATATCTGTTGTACATCATTTGCTGGTTTGGAATAAAATCACTTACTACTACGACGACTACCACTAGTGTTGCTGTTATCCACTAGAGGACAGCAAAAAACAATGATACACCGAAGTTCCTGGCCGAACTGAAAAGCAGAAAAGGGAAGCGTCATGTTTCCCACCAGCAAGAAGATTCCCAGACTGGAAGTGAGCAAAGTGAAGCAGTTTCATAGTTTCCATTATATTCTAGCTTTGTTGAATTTATTCCAATGCTTTATTATGACTTTGCAAGGTCATCACATGTTAATGGGAAAACTCTAATCTGCAAATGTGTTTCACTTTCATATCCCTGCAGAGAACACGCGGCTGTGCGTGAAACCAGCACAGCCACGTGCACTCTGTTTTGACTTCAGTTCTGGTTTTACAAGGTTATTCAAGGTCATGCACAGTGTGAAAGAACCTAGCTGAGAGAATGGGGACACGAGGTGGGTGTCATCACATTCTTCCCTGTGTATATCTTGGATGTCCCAACTCTGTGTGACTGTCAACTATGCAAAGGAGAATACACCGACACCAGCACAATTCACGCCAGAAATGGAAGGAGAGCGTTTGGGAATGTGGTCTGTCCTTGTTTTGAACCGCTGGCAGGGTTTGTTCTGTGCTGGTGCCCGCCAGAACATACACGCTTTCCTACAATTTTAGAATTCCGAAGTTGTATGCAAGTGTGCATGGCGGGAGAAGATGACGTGGCAGGCCCAAACGTATTGTGAGGGTCTGCTGGGAACGTCTGGCAGAATCCCCTGTCAGAAGAACTTTCAACTCCTCCTACCTCCAACAGAACTTTGCTCAGGTTCCGGGGGGAGGCGGGGGACATCGAGTCCGAGTGGACCATGTTCCGCGCTTCCATTGCCGAGGCGGCCGACCGGAGCTGTGACCGTAAGGTGGTCGGTGCCTGCTGTGGCGGCAATCCCTGAACCCACTGGTGGAGGGATGAAGAAGGCGTCCTCTCGGGCCCTGTTGGCCTGTGGGACTCCTGAGGCAGCTGATGGGTACCGGCTGGCCAAGCGGAATGCAGCTCTGGTGGTCGCTGAAGCAAAAACTCAGTTATGGAAGGAGTTCGGTGAGGCCATGGAGAGAGACTTCCGGACGGCTTCGAGGAAATTCTGGTCCACCAACCAGGAGGGGAAAGCAGTGCACCATCAACACTGTGTATCATGTCAGTGGGGAGAATACTTCGAAGACCTCCTCAATTCCACTGACACGCCTTCCCATGAGGAAGGCGGGCTCTGAGGCGGGCTCTCCTGTCTCTGGGGTTGAGGTCACCGTGGTGGTTACAAAGCTCCTCGGTGGCAAGGCCCGGGGAGTGGATGAGATTCGCCCGGAGTTCCTAAAGGCTCTGGATGTTGTGGGGCTGTCCTGGTTGACACGCCTCAGCAACATCGCGTGGACATCGGGGACAGTGCCTCTGGATTGGCAGACTGGGCTGTTGGTCCCCCTACACCAGCTCTACACCCTCGGCAGGGTCCTCGAGGGTGCATGGGAGTTCGTCCAACCAGTCTACATGTGTTTTGTGGACTTGGAGAAGGCGTTCGACCGTGTCCCTTGGGGAGTCCTGTGGGGAATGCTTCGGCAGTATGGGGTACCAAACCCCCTGATACGGGCTGTTCGGTCCCTGTACGACCGGTGTCAGAGTTCGGTCCGCATTGCCGGCAGTAAGTCGGACTCTTTTCCGGTGAGTCCGCCGAGGCTGCCCTTTGTCACCGATTCTGTTCATTACTTTTATGAACAGAATTTCAAGGCGCAGCCGAGGCGTAGAGGGGGTCCGGTTTGACGGCCTCAGTGTTGCATTTTGCAGATGACGTGGTTCTGTTGGCTTCATCCAAGCCGTGACCTCCAACTCTCACTGGAGCGGTTCGCAGCCGAGTGTGAAGCAACATAATTGGCCACTGTGCGGTCAGATGCGACTGTGCCTTTTCAAGTCCATAATCACTAGCGCGGCGGTCGAGAATGAAGACGCAAGGGCAAAGATCGGATGTATGTGGTCGCATTCGAGTACAAGCAGTAAGTAAGTACTTGTAAGAACCACATGAAGAAATCACGTTCAGCAGGCATATAGTGCAGTTGTGTTCAGAATAACTGCAATGAGTTTAAATAAGGAGCATTTTTATTTGCACTCGAAGGCTTTGGGGACATTGCCAATTCTATTCCAATGTTGAAAAAAAAAAATGGAAACAAATGTGTTATTCCAGAAAGTGAGGGGAAAAAAACTGAATTCTAGCCTGTGTCAGCATTTTTATTTGTAGACTCAAACATTGAGTGTATAAACTGAAAACTGTTTGTTCAGATTTTTGGAAACTGAAAGGGGACAGCAGAAAGATAAAACGTTCAACAACATAAAACACAAATTCCACTGATTTGTGTCGCCCTTTGGTGGACAACATCTCCGGACAAAGTCTGAACTGATTTGAATTGATGAAAACTGAATCATCCAGAACGTTCAAATCCACAATGACTGGAGTCTCCTGACGTGTGCGGGCAAACAGCGAGAAGACGGCAGCCTCCTTATCAGCCTATTAGCTGACAAATAAACACACCCCTGACACCCAAAGCACCGTTTAAGCGCCGCCACTCAGCACCGAGCTGTAAATGTTCTTTTTCTTGGCCCGTGTCCGAGACAGTCTAAGGGTCATTACCGTTAAGAAGCTGCCTTATCGAGCGCCTGTGTGTTGTGTGATCGCCCATTTTGAAGTGTGTGTGTGTGTGGGGGGGGGGGGGGGGGGGGGGACACTGGATCTCCACCTCGGGTGAGGCAGGTGAGGGTGTGGAAGGGAAACGACAGCTTGTCCTTGTGGCCCCTTTCTCTCTTTCCTTTTCTATTTCTTCATTCGCCTTCCCTCCCCCGAGGATCTTGTTTCAGCAAATGGGCAAAGGTGGAGCCAGTGAGCCTCTCATATGTCACGGTAGCTGTGAGCAACCCCTGGTAAAAAAAAAAAAAAAAAAAAGTCAAACTCAATTAAAAACAAATTATTAATTTAGTGTTTGTTGTTAGATTTTGTGGGTTGATGACACGGCTGTTTTAATGCCGCTTGAATACGGTTCGTTTTTTGCTCTTTTGCATTTTTACCGAGATGATGAATAGTTTTCAGAAACAAACGGAAAAAAACAAAAAAACAAGTCAAACTTCCCAAATATGTTTGGGCATTTATTTCACAACTTGTGAATTCACCACCGCCTCAGAGATTTCTTGTTTTGACATCATCAGTATTTTTCCTCCCACCTATATTTAGTGTTGTGTTTGCAAAGCACAACTCCAACCCACTCTGAAAATCGGTGCCAGAGTTGGATTCGTTCTTTGCTTTCCCACCTATTTTAGTCAATCCTTGCGGCATGTAAGAAGTGTTTAAATGAAAGTCTTGAGTCACCGTGAGGTCAGCTCGGCCGTGTTATAGATGTGCCCCCCGCAGGCCAAATGTGCTCTGTAGGAATTTTTACAGTTTAAACACAGACCCGATTGCCTTCCGAGCGTTTGGAGTTCCACTCAACGGATGTGGCTTTTTTTTTTTTTTTTTGCGCTCCAGCTTTATGAATTCCAAAGTACCGCCTCAGCGCAAGATTGTGGCCACAACGCGGTATTCTCAAAGTGCTTCTTTCGTCCGCTCAACGCCGTAAACAGATAATTAGAACGTTTGCTCAGACGCAAACACAAAATGGTCTGCATGCTGTGCATACTATACCATCTTCTACTAAAAGCATCAGGAAAATGTCCGCAAGGTTTGGTTTACATTGACTTACATAAGCTCCGGAGGAAACTGAAGGCCTGATGCAAACAGGGTTATGGTTTAAATGGATTTCTGTATTTTCTTAAATTGTAAATCTTGATAAATGCTGTCCAAGAATCAAGTAGAAACAGATGAGTCAAGAATCTTTGTGCACACGCCAGAGGGTCAGACCCAAAGGTGCCGTTGTTCGGTTGCGCCGCAACGGCGCAGACATCAAAATCTACGCTGCTGAACCGTGAAATCGATCAAATCAGAGGAAGCTGACGACTCAACCATCAACAACTTGTACGTTTTCATAAGCGACACCGCGATGCACCAAAAGGTGCATTTGTACTGAGATAAAAGTAGAGGAATTTGCAATTTTAAAAAAAAAACTTCACTTTTGGCTATATTTCTTGAAACTGTCAATATGACCTGACAGTAGTACGTTAGTACAATGATCTATGAAGTCAGCCCTCAATCTTGCATCTTGTACCTCTAATTTGACTTTTAAGTAACAAACAGAAGCTGAGCGAAGTGACCCCAGGCACCTGAGAGGACTCAGAAGCAACATTTCTACTTGACAGGTAAGTTTATCACCTCTGTTTGATTATTTGATGGTACATTTAAAAAAAAAAAAAAAAAAACATCAAACAATTAACACTTAGTGTTTTGTCACACTCTGTTATCATGATTCAGTGACGCTACCAATGGAGCAGCCGTGGCTAAAGGTGGCTTTTTTACAGTGCTAATGCTAGTTCAGTGTTGCTAGCGCCGCGATTTTGTTGAAGCCGGACAGCGTTCTCTGCGACTGTTTACCACGCCTAAGCACTTTCAAAACGCGTGCCATTATGAATGGCCGTCGTTGAGAATGGCGCTTGTGCACGTTGGTGACAAGCGCGCGAGGCTTTGGTCCAAGTTTAGTGAAGCGAGACTACATTCACTACATTCTCCATCCATCCATTTTGTGAGCCGCTTCTCCTCACTAGGGTCGCGGGCGTGCTGGAGCCTATCCCAGCTATCTTCGGCACTCGGGAAAGACCAACGGTGTTATTTTTACGAGGTGAACTAATGAATCACACACCAGCATCATATGTATAATATTAGCTGTTACACATACCTTTGCAACCACATATGCCACACCTTTTTTTTCTTCTTTTTCCTAATCTATTTTAGTATGGTTTGATAATTTAATCCCCACACTAAGCAATGACTTCATCATCATTTCAAGCAATTACAGTCACATGTCATTCGTGTATAGTGGATTGTGCTCACATGTCGCAAGGGCTCTTTTCTCCTCCAGAGCAAAAGGGCCAAAGCGGAAACACCACTCAAGACTTATCTGTGCACGTCTGGACCGGTGTTTATTCGATAATGCATCGAGTCACTTAGGCAGGACTTTCCGAATCTAACAAACAGGACAGTACAATATGTCATTTGATTCACTTTTGAAAAGTGATTCTGCTTTATCGCCTGATTTCCAGCCACATCCCTCCAGATGTTTTCCATCTGCTCTCCAAGTGTGTGTGTGTGCCCCCCCCAAGTTCAACACATCACCTGGCATATCAAAAGACGTGGTTTTCGACGTATTACGCTCACCGTTGGACAAGGACAAAAAAAAAAAAAAAAAAAAAGCCTTTTGGATCGATGGTAAACCAGCAGGTGGACGTGACAAATCCATATGATTTAGATTAGCGGGGACGAAATAAGCAATATAAATGGTGTGTTCCGCTTTCCAAATTGAAACTCAAGCCGTCCAAATGTCTTACAGCCATACAATGCAGCACGCTACCCACGCTGTGCTCAGCATACGTGGGCAAGATTAGTTTACGAGCGCAATGTTTTATTTAGCACGTGTCAAAGTGCTTGCGTGTGTGTCACAAATGTCCGAACCTATGCCTTGAAAGAACCCCAGAGGGATCAACAATGTACAGAAATGTAAATATTATCGGGGGCCTTTTGCCAAAATCTGATCAACCCCTGCTAATGTGTATGAACATACGGAATACGTCAGTGTGCGAGTCTGCGTATGCGCCATCTCCTATTCAGCAATGTCACGGCCCAGGTCACGCTCATCTGAACCAGGAAGCAACCTGAAACCAAAGGGTTGAATGGCTCTCTTGTAATAACCCTGACATCATTAAATATAAAAAAAAAGACAACATGACAATTACTACTTATTAGAGTCTGCCTCACTCAGTCACACACATCGAGTGTTTGCATCCTTTTTCCCGGTTTATACATTTTAGTTGGAGTCAACCGCTCGTGCACGTCCAGTCACAAGCAGCACAACGGAATACATGAATGGTGACTGTTAATTCAATAAAAAAAATGTTTTTTTAATTATTTTATTTTTTTTTACCTCGCAGGAAACACATGCATGTTGTCCAACCAACCTGCTGACCTCGATAACCGGAACTGGAATCCTCTGGCAAGCCAACCCGAGAAGAGGGAGGAAGTCATTTGGTGTGAGGGCTGGGGTCCGGGACCAAACCCCTCTCTCTGGGTTACATTAACTGTGATCTGTTTATCCCACCATCCACTTCACAAGTCTGATGGATGTTTAACAATGAATATAGAGGGTCAAACGTGGGTTGGTGGTGTGTATATACTCTGTACGCTACTTACAAAAAGTCAGGGATGTTCATTTTTCAGGTCAAATTTCAAGGTAACCTAAATGCGCGATAATATTGACACGTGAACTTTTTAAACTTTTGAATCCGGATGGACAGCTTTTCAATATTTCAGTATTTTGCTGGAATGAAACAGCTTGCTGTTCTGTAAGAACCTGAATTGCAAAATTTGCGATTTGCAAGCGTTTGAGCCATCAGTTGACCAATAAGTATCCTGGCCAAATTACGTACACGTACATTTAAAAATTCCAAAAGGTCAAATCAAGCTCACCTGGAAAGATGATAGTACATTTTAGGATCATCCTGAAACATAACCAGAAAGCTGAATGCCCCTAACTGTTCGGGAGTAGTGCATAAATTGTATATATACTGTACACAGACACATATAGTATATACAGTACACGTGCATACAGTCACATACAAACAAACAGTATTTAATTTGTCTCTTTCAGGGCTTGTAATGCTGTCACAGTTGTGTTGGCAATTGTGAAAATGAACAGTAGGCTTTATTTAGTTAATCGCCAGTGGTTAATAATGTGCCCGGTGATTTTCCATGATCGTACACATCACTCGTGTGAGGCACATCTATAAACACGTGCTGATCGCCACGGAGACCTGTGAACACTTCACCGTGTGATGCGCACCCACGCACGCACGCACGCACGCACGCGCACACACACTCCTAATAGACTGTCAGAGCTGTGATGGCGAGCACCTGGTCACAATCAGTCAAGGTCAGGGGTTAAAATGATTGTGTCTTTAGTCTGGTTTTAAAAAAATAAATGAAAAGGGAGCGGCTGGCAAAGTGGGAAGGAAATTAGACTTGGTAATTGAAACGTATAATGTGTCCACATGTTTCCTTAACTTTAGGAACCGATATGTTAGAAATTGTTGACGGTTACTGAAATGACGGGATAATTTCACCAAATTTCAATTAAAATTGAACACGAGACTGATTGGAAATGCAGCGCAGGCATGACTAATGTCGGAAATTACGCGACGCCTTTTGTTGGAAATGACTTTTGTCTGAATGTTTACACAAGCATAGCATCATCACTCTTTTGGTCCAAACGTCACATGGTGCCAAGCCAATAGTTTTTAAAAGCGAACTGATTATTGGGGAAACTTTATAGTCATACCAGTACAGCTGGAAACGGTTTCCTGTAAAAATTGCTCAGACGAGATCAACATCGGCGTTTATGGTTCTAATTATAGACTCCAAAGTTTTTTTTCGAAAACATTTATTTTTATCCACCCACTTTTAATTTGATATATATATATATTTTTTTGCATCCACTCTGTAGAGGTTAATAAGGAAAAGGATGTAATTCTAAACTACTCTCGATAGTACTCAGATTGTGCAGGTGGGCCGAATGCCGTGGCCAGTAAGTGTATGGAAATTCCAGAAGAATTCCGAACTCTTGAGTGGTCGTCGACACTGCTGTGAATCATCACAGAACAGAGAAAATCTTGTAAGCAGGAGGCCTTTTCATGCCTCAGAATCGCTTCAGGTCGGCCGATGCCCAGCGTCTTGGCGAGACATCTTTCAACTGACCCCATAACTCGGGAATGTAATGCAAATGCCACACCTCGTGTTATCTAGGCACTACCGATGCTGCGTAACCGGCAGCAGCTGTCTGCTTCCACGGTAAGACACGAGCATTCCTTCGGACTTTCTTTGTCTGTCTAACTGTCAGACTGACACAGACTGCAGCAGACAGCGGAACAAAGATGGCGACTGTGGAGGGTTAATCTAAACAACTTGCCTTTTTGCTGCGGGGCAACCCCCATTCGTACACTCGTATAAACACACACAAACATAAACACACATCCGTCACCAATATAACACGAAGGCATTTAAACACTGGGAGAAGCATGACCTGCCCCGCTCCTTGGCCACATTGATCACCTCCAAGCAATTTGGACTTGCTGGCTTATGTCCTCACAATACAGATTGTAAGTGTAGTATTGTACAGGAAGAAAATAACATATGTTTCAAGTGTTTACTTTATCACATTTGGTGTATGAGTGTGCAAGTAACGATCGCTCGACAGCTCATCGGAGTTGAATGTCCTGTTGGGTTCCTCTATTGTATCAACTGTATTCATAATAATGCTTGGTAACGGATCAAAGAGTAGAACATTTAGACAGAGTTATACGAGATAACTGATCTTGCATGTGATGAGTAAATAAAACATATTTATCAGTTTTATTTTGGATGAGTTAAGACCAAAAATGCTATGAATCAAACCAAAATGTGTTTAAGAAAAATCGGAACAATCTGTCGTGGTGAAAACAAAAAAACGTTTTGGTGACATTTTTGTTTGGTCCGTGAGATTTTTCCACTTTAAAACAGGTTGGGAAACTGTTATAAACCATTCGACGTGCTCAATATGGACAAAAGTGGACGGAAATATGTCGTTGTCGTCCGAGCGCACGTTCACGGTCTGTGTTTTCAGTTGTCGTTTCGTCATGTCACGCTTTTCCCCTGTGTCCTTTGTCGACGTCTTGTCTTGCGCGTTAGGTTTTCGTTTCCACCTGTTCTCGTCAGCCCTGTCCCTTATGTCTAACCAATCAGATTCCTCCAGCCACTCATGTCTTGTCCAGGTGTGCCTCGTTGTCTGGTCAGTTTTTGCAATGAGAAACCGATTTGAGTTTCCTGCTCTCCTGCCTTGCCTCCCTGCTTCCTTGCACTCGTCCTCCACCTTGTTGCCTCCATCACGGCAAAAACCCAAACCCCGACACGTGCCTTCCAATCAAACACGTCAGTTTCAGTTTCCAAGTAACAGCAGGCTTGAGTTTCTGTAACAGATAAACTGAGATCTTTAAACAGTTTGACAGCACGGACCCATTACTTTAGTTTGGTTTTCTCATTTTCTGTCAGTACCAGGATGAAGTTGAGAATTAATAACGTTGGAGCCAGTGAGTCCCTGTGTTTCATCTTTGGCTTCCATTTACCTGCCAGAAAGAGAGTCAGCAATATCTGGGTGAAATAAAACAGCAAGATTGTCTCATCCAACACGTTCTGATTCTTGTGTCTCGCTCTTTTTTTTAAAGTTCCAAGTCAGACCTGTCCCCCAGTGACAACTCGTGAAATGGGTTTGTTGGCACGACGAGCATTTCCTCACCGAGGCCTACATGCGTTTCGTCCCTGACCCTTGGCCAACATTGTGCAGAGCAGAAACGTGGCAACGGCAACACGTGACATCATTAATGAGACGCTGGACGTAATGCAAACAGGACATCCGTCATTCAGACACTGTTTTGTCCGGTTGATATTTGCGGAACTTCCTCCACCATTTTCTTTCTGGTGGTGAGTCTCAATTGCTCCAATAAACTGGAGCGTGAGCATGCGCCACATTTTCTAAAGGCTGAATGACCCCTTCAAACTGGGAGGCCAGATGTTTCTTTGCACACAAAACTTTTCTCTGCATCTCATAAAGGTGACTGTATCTTGCCCGTGTTTTGAGCCAATATTTTAGGACACTCAAACAAAAGTGTGTTTGAGCAAGTTATATGACTTAAAGAAGTGGACTGTTTGCCCTTAGCTTCTTAATAGGACACACAAACCACTCATTTTAGTTTATCCAATACACACTACTCCGTAAAAATGAGGCCACAGTATAATTTCTGACAGTGACAAATACTTGTTTTCTTCCTCCGGTGCTTCTGGTCTGTGTTTATTGGAGATGTGTCTGTGTGTCACTGTACGTGCTGCGGTGGAAGCCAATTGGCTGATGTAGACAATGACCGAGAAGACCCCAAAAACAAGGCACCAAACAAACGTTCGACACACGTTATTGTAAAAACAGGTCAAACTAATTTCGCAAAAACACAACAGAAAGTAGAAACACGGATACAACACAATATCACCCAATGTTTAAAGTAGTCGAGTAAAAGATGTCCTCCAGTTGTCGGTGGCTCGATTGCTCCGAAGAAAGAGTTCATGTCAGGAGGGTTCGTGATTATCTGCCATAGATTTGAAGCCCACTGGTTTGAATGACATCATTCAAATATGAGAGGCGTGCTCATTCACAAGCTTGACCATGCTTCAGGCGATTCAGTTCACCGTGATGTCATTCGACAAGAATCCATGTCGCCGAAGGCGTGCCACGGTTGTGCGCGCGGACACACAGGAAGTTGGTCAGAATCGTAACCCGTAAGGAGAAAGCCACTCAAATCACATGAACGATGATTCACAAACACGCGCGCTCTTTATATTCTTTTCCTCAGCCGCGAAGCACCCTGAAAATGCAACGGATGCACGAGATTCGCAGAGCCAAAGTTTGTCCAGACATCTGAAGCAATTCAGAATTTGCCATTGAGACTCTGCCTAAATGGATCTATAAAGCTTCAGCAGCACCTCGGCTTTAATATTACCACGTGTGAATGACACAGCAGTAACCTTTCTCATTCCAATTCAAACAGAGGACAGTGCTGCGGTCTCTGACCACCTGAAACGTTTCCTACTTTAACAAAAAAAAAAAAAAAAAAACATCAGTTAAGTCGTATCTAACAACATAAACAATGAGCTACGATTAAATGCAGCAAAAATGAGGATTGGTAATGATAAGAGTGTGTTGGTATTGAGTGGTAGTGTCTTTTTTTCTTAGCTCAGCAATTTTAGGGGAGCATAAGCTCTCCCCAAAAAAAAAAAAAAGAAAAAGGGGGGATCGAAATGCCCTATGCTGTAATATAAGAAATATAGACAGCATACGTTTTATGAAAGAGGCCCACAGATTGACTGTAAAAGGTCGATGCTGTCGTAGCAGCGGTTTTATAAGAACAGGATGCACACTGAATGAGGTCACTAATGGAATGAGGTCACTGTTCCCTTTATTGGCTGCTTGTGACTTTTTTGTCCAGGCTTCTGAACATCAGTGCTGAAATTATAATTCATCGTTACTATCACACAAAACAAAACAAAAGTGATTGACCAGCCAGTAGTGTGGCACTACTCACCAACATTGCCCTGACGTGCTCTTGTGTGGTCCAACCGAAGTGGCAGGAAGTTAGTAGGACGTTTAAGTTTGGCGTGGGAGAGACATCTTTATTACTCCGAGGCCCTCACTCACGCCACAACACTAAACACCAGCAGAACTTGGCCTCGCAGACCACCGCCCCCCGCCCCTCCCGATCTCCTACACGCAGTCAAACGTGTCTGATCCTGTCGAATTTACGGGTTGGAACAATATCGCCTTATATCAAAAAAAAAGTATTTACTTTGAAAGCAATCTCGACTACAAAGCAAGCATGGAAACGCTTACTGCAGCCCTCATCGTAACACGTTGAGCGGCTCCGCCCTCACCGCGAGGACAAAGGACACTGAAACCCAGGAGTAGTGCCCCCCCCCCACCCCCCCCCAAAAAAAACAATGAAATTTCTCCATCTTTGAACAAGGGAACAACGCTCGGCTGAGAAAAGGCAGAAGCCGCCACATCTTTTCTCAGTTAGAGAGGCTTAGACAGCAGCCATCTAACTCCAGCGGCCTTCACTGATTGGAGAAGTGTTTGGCATTGAGGAAGGGTGTGCTCGCCCACTTCTAATCACCCAACCACACACGCACATGCACACGCAATGTGCATTTTTGCCTCCTGTAAAATACTGTGACGCTCCTCCTCTAGTTTGGGGAATTCATGACTAAAATCTCACGTGGCATCGTACTCAGTTTTGCAATAATTGTAAACATTTTACGTTGACATTTCCAGTCTTGCTGTTTAATTTGATATTTCAGAAGACGATTACAATGAGACGAACGACTCGTGGAGTAATTTGACACTTTGTAGCTATAAAAACTTTCACTCTTCTGGGAAGACTTTTGGTGTGCGTGTGCGTGTGTGTGTGTGTGTGTGTGTGTGTGTGTGTGTGTGTTGGGGTGGGTGGGGGGGGAGAACCTTTCTACATTCACCCAAAAGAACATTTGTGTGGTCATGGGTCACCGATTCTGGTTCGTCCAAAAAAGGTGTTTGATGGGGTCGAGGTCAGGGCTATCAAGTTCTTTCGCACCACAGGTAGGTTAGGTTTACATTTATCCCAATTGTAGTCCAAAAACTCAACCTTGTTGGGTCATGCTGGATGGAGCCCAAAATGGTCTTCCCGTAACCGTTTCCACAAAGTTTAAAGCATATGCTGTAATTGAGGCACTTTACCAACAACTCCAAATCAACCTTCTTAAAATGTTCACTTTTGCTCATTGGTAGCATGCCCATGCATTTTAAATTTGATATTTTACCTAATAATTTGTATTATTATTTTTTTTAATTTATTTTCGGTTAAACCCAGAAGAAATACAATCACGGATATCAATTCTGTCAAGGCAGCTGTGATCAAAAGGTCTTGCAGGTACAATGAATACAAAAAGTCTACACACCCCTATTATATCTTTTTGGGACGTTAAGAAAATCAGACCGAGATAAAGCATTTCAAAACTTGTTCTACTGTTAATGTGACCTGTAATCTGTACAACTCCATTTTTTTGGTAATCTTTTCGAGAGGGGAATGACAAAAATAATATTGTTGCACAAGCGTGCTTAGCTTCTTATCAATAACCAACACCATTCAAATTAATCTAAAATGTCAGCACACACCTGCCAACGTTTAAAGTGCCTCCGATTAACCTAAAGTTGATTTCAGATGTTCTAGTCGGCTTTTATTGATTTTTTTTTCATTTCCACCTGTTAGCCCTGTTCCTTGCGTCTACCAATCAGCTCCCTCCAGCCACTCGTGTCTTGGCCAGCTGTGCCTCGTTGTCTCCCCCGTTTGCTTGCATTTTGTTCGGTTCCCTGGTCTTGTTTTGTTTTGTTGTCGACTTTATGTTCGGTCGATGACAACATATACATTTTCTCTCAGAGAGCTACATTTCCTGAACTTTTCTGCCCTGCACACTGCTATAAGGGTACTAGTGGATGATGCATGCGTGTGTGTATATACTGTACGAATGGCCCCAGCCACCTGATGGCCAAGCTGTGACGAAGCTTTGTGGGAGAGGAAACAACTGCTACTTTCAGCCCTCATAAGTAAAACACGACTTCTTCGAGAACATTTAAAAAAATCAATTTGGAAGTTTTTAAGCTATACTCTGGTTATTGCCTTATCGCTCTAATTTTAGAAGTGTTTCATTCAACTGTTGCAGACTCTTCAGCAACTCTAGAATTCAAGCTGATGTAATAATTCAATGCATGTATAGAATAGTGGAGAATTTGTTTTGCATTTATGGTACTTCCTCTTCAAAACACTTTATAGCAAGATATGTCTCAGACATGACCTGAAATGTCCTTCATGTTTTGCTTTATATGAACTTTGCCAAAGTCCAAGAACAGAGCTTGAGTGTCTTTGTGTGATAATTCAACTCCTTCACTCCTTGAATATTATTATTAATTATATAGATATAAGCTGTTGGCTACGTTTTAAATAAAGTAAAATGGCATTGTTATAACACACTATGTATAATGTAAAGAAATAAACTGGTTTCATAAAGTGTAATTATTCCTGGGTCGGATTTGTGCCTTCAAGGGGTGCGGCCTATTGAGTAATGTCAGGAGCTGGAATCCGATTGGCCGGTTATTAGGCAAAGACGGCAAAGACGAAAACGTAACACGAAAGCTCGTGAAGGTGGGGCCCTCGTAAGTCAAAGTTCCACTGTGCTCTATTTTTGTGAACACAAACACATTCGTCTAATTGAACAGACAACGTTTTGCAAACAGCTGACAAAGACATTCCTCATAAACCGATGGATGGCAACTGACGTAATGTCTGTGGGTGGTAAGTGCTCCTGACTGCATGTGAATACGCTTGTAAAGTAGAAGTCATAAAACAGTGCGAGGGGAAAAAGTCATCATGGGAAAATTGCCCTTGTTCCACCTGCACTGAATGAACGGGTATAAATTATAAAGGTTTGATTATTGTCGGGCGTGTAACAGGATTACTACGCCTGGTACACTTTTACAATATCTTCCATGCATTGTTTCTCGTAAATAAATGTCTCTATTTTTACAGTAAGTTAGTTCTATATGCATGGAGAGGTTTACAGCATGTTTTTTTTTTTTTTTTTTGGTTGGTTACTGTGAGACTCTCCAGAGTAATTGTGAGGGCATGTTCCTCAAGCGCGGGCAACACGTGCATCTGCAGTGCTGAGTGAAAAGAAATTCGAAAGAATATTATAGGTGTCGTCTGTGTTTATGACTGCAACCCGTGAGGCCATTTCCAGTAAACTTTGTGTTTTGGTTAAGGCCAAACAAATGTCAAATATGGGCTTGCACAAATTCCGCCATGTCAGCCCTCATGTGTCAAAGTGCCTGTGTGTGAATTCATTGGATCGTATTTGCACTTCAGTCCCGTCTCCTGGTGGCGGCAAGAACAAGAGGCTGCGCTCATTTTCATGACGTGTTGTATGTGATGTTGATATTTTCTATCTAGTCCCTTTGCGCATACTCACTCTGACATTGATCTCCTTTAGTCTAAGCACACCAAAGAACAGCTCAGGACAGCTCAGGACAAAAGAAAGAGCCTAAAAGCCCGTAAAACCTTTTGATAACGCTCTTTTCTCTCTGTAAATGCTCGGATGAATGGATCTTCATTCATCGCTTTTCCCCCTGCGTAAGCCATTTGATTCATTATGTCAGCAATTCCCAAACTTTTCAATTTTGAGGTCCAAATCAGAAACAGTCTTCCTCCTTCAGACCCCAAAGGCTACAATAAATCCGGTATTATCATTACATCAACATATACTGTCCATATAAACTTATAATAAACAATATAGGGGACATTGATTTATTAAAGCCAAAATGAATGCTTGATGAGCATGATAATGATAATGAGTCAACGACATTGAAAAAAAAACAGCCGGACTCACCCCTCATTATCTCGGGGACTTTAACAAAGCCAAACTCAACCATGAACTCCCTAAATACAAGCAGCACATCGACTGTCCTACCAGGTAAAATAACATTTTAGACCACTGCTATACTACGCTAAAAAACGCATACCAAAAAACGCAAAAAACGCAGCCTTTGGCTGCACGAGGTATAGCACTCCCCCCAAGCTGAGAACAATAGCACACTCGCCAACAACTTGAATACCTTCTACTGCAGATTTGAAAAGGACACTTTCACACCCCACACCCACCCAGCCGCACCACCGACCCCTATCACACCACCAACTTCTGCGTTAACTATCCGGGAACAGGATGTGAGACGAATCTTCAAACAACAAAAGATTAACAAAGAGGCAGACCCAGACCATGTGTCCCCATCCTGCCTCAAAGTCTGTGCGGACCAGCTCGCTCCAGTCTTTACACAGCTATTCAATAGATCTCTCTCTGGAACTGTGCGAAGTACCATCCTGTTTCAAATGCTCCACAATCATTCCAGTCCCCAAGAAACCTACAATCTCAGGTCTAAATGACTACAGGGCTGTCACCTTGACATCTGTAGTCAAGAAGTTATTTGAACGTCTCGTGCTGGACCACCTCTAGAGTGTCACAGGTCCACTGCTGGACCCCCTGCAGTTTGCCTACCGAGCGAACAGGTCTGCGGATGATGCAGTCAACATGGGACTGCACTTCATCCTAGAACACCTCGATAGTGCAGGGACCTACGCGAGGATCTTGTTCGTGAACTTCAGCTCAGCGTTCAACACCATCATCCCTGAACTGCTTTCATCCAAGCTTCTCCAGCTCAGCATCTCACCTGCCATCTGCCAGTGTATTTACAGCTTTCTGACGGGTATTTACAGCAGGTGAGGCTGGGGGAGGGCACCTCATCCACACGCAGCATCAGCACTGGGGCGCCCCAACGTTGTGTCCTCTCTCTGATGCACTTCTCTCTCTACACGAACGACTGTGTCATGTGTGTGTATGTGTGTGTGTGTGTGTGTCTGTGTGT